>NW_019268536.1:559235-566981 GCF_002738365.1 Cucurbita moschata
TTTTTTTTTTTTTTTTTTTTTTTTTTGTCTCCTATCCATGGGTGTCGACAATTAACCAAACACAAATGAATATGATGTATAGAACCTTTCAACGAGATAGTGCCTTTTCAACTCTCTCAAAATGGAATCTATTTCAAACATATATGACATGGTTCTTTTGTCGAAGTACAAATATCTAAATTTTCCATTTTTAGATACTTTTCCAGACCTATTGTCGATACTAAGTATAAGTAGCCGCCAAAATTTGTATCCATTTTTTGTGATATTATGCATGGATCAGCTATAACATGGCGAAACACAGACGTCTAAAGCTGATAAAGACTTGTTCATAAGAGAGAAAAAATATTGAGAGCAGCAACCACCTGATAAATTTCATGAAGGAGAGCAGCAGCTTCCTCAGGCTTACGTTCTAATAGAAGACCCTGAAAATGAACAAAAAGAAAATCAACTGTGTATGGCTTGACTGTTGAAAAAAATTTATCATCAATCACCTGCTTATTTATTTATTTATTTATTTTTTTCTCCTTGAATAAAAGAATAGTGAAACACTTGTTATATAAGCACTTTGGAAAACTAGAACCACATGGCTTCAATTAATTTTACAAATGAATGCAACAAATTCGAATACGCCGTGAATTTCATTACCTTAGCACGTGAAAATGCAGTTCCGAGAGTATGTTGCTCCATTGTTTCAGATCTCATCCTATCAAATTTCCATAGACAATCAACATCTCCTATGCAAAGGAAGTTTTGGAGATTGATAAGAAACTATTTAGTATAGTGAAAATAGTGTCCAAAGTACTTGGAAAAGTTGGTCACAATGATTTATGTATACCAATGTTTAAAAATATGCAAACAACCAAAACATTGAATAACTAACGTGGCTACCTATTTTGGAAGCAAATCTCATCAACGTCTCAAAAGATGTTCGACGAAATTTTACTCCAGCCTTGGAGAATTTTTTGAAGTATTTGGAAAGCAGCTCCCAATCATCAGCATTATAACAAATCCTGCAAAGGATCAATACAACACAGACTTTCAATCTTACAACGAATAATGCAGGAGATACATGACATGACTCGTAACTTCAGATTGCAAAAAAGAAAATATGTTATTTCGATCGAAACAGATGCACAAATCACAAGTCATGTATATTAATGCTAGATTATTTGTGGAAGACATATAACATAATCGAGCTGAATCAAACAAACCTGATTGTAAATGTCATGAGAATAACAAAATAAAATTACATACCTGAAAACAATATCTGCAGTACCAGGTTGTAGTGGCAATTTATTCCTTCTTATAAGTGTCACAACTTCAGCCATGAGTTTGAGATCATTGTGTTCTTCGGCATATGCCTGAACGGGAAGACAACAAGTAGATAAACAAATCAAAAAACTGAAAGCTCGACAATAAATATGATAGTATTAAATATATGATTAAGACCAGTAAATGGTGAGCAGATGCAACACTAGGCGTCAATCCATTCACATTATGAATCCACAGGGTCTTCTTTCCTGAGCACGAAAAAGAATATAGTGTAAACCAATTGGCGATGCTAAAATGTAGATTCAGCAACCAAGCTAGAAAGGAATGGACGTTTATGGCATACCAAAATGAAGGGCACCAGCCCGTATGCATGCTTTGGTGATCTCTTGGCAAAGATGAGAATTATAATTATCATGAATACGAAGATTTGATAGCCTCTACAACCAAAACCAAATGGGCAAATTAAAAAAGTGATCTCAGAAGGAAACATAATAATAAAAGTGTGAGAGCTAAGAGAGACTAACAAATATCCGCAGCCTTTTCAAAATGCCAAATAGAAGCTGAATATCCTCGTAGGTTTTACAATTTTCGATCAATGACCACATCCAAGCATTGGGAGGCATGCTTCTTTTAACCTCTACAGATTCAAGCATTTTATCATGTATTTCCTTGGCAGTGGCTACACAAAACAGAATAAAATCCTGTTACATAATTTCCGAAATTATGCCAAACAAACCAGAAAAGGCCAGCAGAATCAAGGAGAGCAAAAGAACAACCTGTAGCGGTGCCCTCGGCAGCATAAGCCTCTGATGAGAAAGAAGCATTAGGCATCGAGAGATACATGGGAATGGAACATTCTTGTGTCATTGATGAACAGCATTGCTGAGCTATGCCTGTTCATTTCATTGTCAAATAATGAACCTCAAATTTCATTTTCGAGCATTTCAAGCATTAGAAACTCCCCTCCTCCCATTTCCTAACCATACTACTTCAAATAACCAGAAAATCTGACCTAAACAACATAAATCCCGATACGCTTCCAGTAATTTTCAGCTCATAGACTTCCAAATGGACGAAATGAAACAGGAAAGATGACACAAGTAAGACGCAGCATTGAAGATTAGAAAAGGTAAAAACAATTACCAGAGATAGTCCGCCATTGATAAAAAGCTCGCCGATCCTCGTTTACAGGAAAATTCGAAACAAGAAATCGATCGAACTGGAGAAATATGGAAGAAGATTGGAGAATATTGGAGAGCCTACGAGCGCTCGAGACGACTTGCATTTCAACAAAGATGTGAAGAGCGGGAAGATTGAATCGGTTCTGCGATGGAACTCGGCTAGCGACGAAGGTGAAAGCCAAACCCAGGGAATCGATTTGATGAGGGTTTTGCAGGAATTGCTCGTCTACAAAACACCCCACGCTTCTACCGTGCAGCCTCACCACTAATTTGCATACTAATTATTATTTTAACCACTTGAAAATTTAATTGGCCTAATTTAGCTTTATTTTGGTGTATATAAATTTATAAATTTCAATTTAGTCATTTAATATATTTTTTATTTTAATTACGAATTTTGACATATATAAATATAAATAAATACAAATTTTTTAAAATTTAAATTGAAATTTAATAGATCCAAAGGTATATCAAATATTTTTAAAATTTGTGATATTAGATATAATTTTAAATTTTTGTTTCTAATAGATTTGTGATTTAAAAAAAAATTGCAAAATTTTAAACATTTTTTAAAATTTAGAAATTTAATAAATAAAATTAAAAGTTTAAGGCTTATTAAGCTCTTCTTTTCATTGAAGTCTAATTCAAAGAAATGGGACGGGTTTAAATAACGTTAAATTATAAAATCAAACATTAAATATTTAGAAGTAATTTCGATCATGTCAAAAGTAATTTTAACCATATTTAACATTCTATGAGTTTTTTTAGTACTTAATATTGTAGAATTAGATAGATAAGCTCATAAGATAGTCGAGGAACACATATATACGTATATATATCAAAATTACCCAAAACATGGCATACCCAATAGGGCCATTATATCAAATCAAAATAAAAATTGTAATTAAACATGAACCTAAAGAACCTCTTGCTTATAAACCAGAAGAGCAAAAGCAATGGAAGGAGAGAGATGTGTCTGAATGCGGTATGTATCATATTATAACAACAAGGAAAAAGGAAGATATTCACTGAAGTTGGTATCTTAGATGGATATAATAATAATAACAATAATAATAATATGCTTACAAATTCATTTCCCCATGCATTCTTTCTTGCATACCTGGGTTTCTTTAAGACTCCACCAATGGAGGAAGAATCACAAATGCAATCTTTGAAGTTGAATTAAGGAAGACAATACTGATACAGAAGCCACAACCAAACCCCCTTCACATGCCTTCTTCTTTTGAAGATATAAGAATCTATCACTGTGGGAGAACCGGGGGAGCAATGGCGCGCGTGTTGTACGATTGGCAGTGGCAGCATTTCTGCCCGATTATGTGAAAGTACGCTTCGGTCGTGTCGTTGCAGTCGTTGCACAATATCCAAACCTGCAAATCGTAAACGTAAACATAATTTTCTCCTTCTATCTTCATGAAACTTTCTTGGGATTGAAGAAAAAAGATTCAAGTACAGGAGAAATCACATAAGATAAGCACGAGCCCGCCTGATAGCCGGACAAAAGCGTGTGGTAGCAGAGGAAACCGAAGGGACACTAGAAGTTTTCACAGTGCAGGGTGTTTCTTGCATCATTGGCTCATAATAAAATGTTTATAACAAGCAAACATTGAGTGAATGTAAAAGATAATGTCAAGAAATCATCTAATCAAGTTGGCTGAATTAGTTCACCATTGATGTGAGATCCTACGTTGGTTGGAGAAGGGAACAAAATATTTCTTATAAGGGTATGGAAAATTCTCCCTAGCAAATTAAAAACCGTGTGGCTGACAGCGATACGTAACAGGCCAAAGCAGACAATATCTGCTAGCGGTGGGCTTGAGTTGTTACAAATGGCATCAGACCCAAACACCGGGCGGTGTGCTAGCGAGAACGCTGGGTCCCCAAGGGGGGTGTGGATTGCACGATCCCATATCAATTGGAGAGGGGAACAAAATATTTCTTAAAAGAGTGTGGAAACCTCTCCCTAGCAGATGCGTTTTAAAACCGTGAGACAGCGATACGTAACGGGCTAAAGCGAACAATATCTACTAGTGGTGGGTTTGAGATGTTAAAATTGAGGAATCTAATGCTTTCCCCAAAACTATTCTAGCAAATGTAAAGACATAAGCGGTAACACATATATACTCAATCAAGAGATTAGAGATCCGGGTCTCCCTAATAGAACTCCACGACAGAGAACAAATAGCTAAAGATGGTAAAAAAGCGGCAAAAACCTTTTTGTGACGATATTCCTCCGGCATGACTGTTGCTTCAATCTAAACAACACACAGCAGAGAAAATATTACAAGTCAAGATATGTTTAACAAAGGATAGTGCCTATGCATTCGTAGAACTCATATAACATGCATGATTTCTCTTTACTAAATAGACTAATTGTACTTAGTTATAGTTACCTCCTCGTCTAATTGTTTCCATGCTTTGGACATGTCAGTAACTGACTTGGAGCAAATGGGACAACAGTATCTGGGTTATGGCACAAATTATCATTATACATCTATCATGCAAAGACGTTATGGCTTTGAAACGAATGAAACAAAGACAAGCTTTACGACTTACTTATCACGTTTTATCATCTCGAAGTAACATTCACGATGCATTGTGTGGCCACATTTCATAACAGCCACGTCTTTCAGCGTGTCGAAAAGGAACTGTTAAACACCCAGCATGGAGGTGTGAGGATATAAATATGGGAACTCGCTTTTTAAAAAAGAACAGGAAAAGGGTGGGAAAAGACCTCATAACATATTGGACAGTGGTGCTGCATAGAGTTCTCAATACATGAATGATTGTCACGCAAATTAACGGAGTAACATGATCCTTTTAAGAGTATAAGAAAAAAAATTAGCACAAATGACCAGATTCTTTGTACTTGATGACATTTTTACTTGCAGAAAAAGTTAATAGATGGTGTAATGAATCAACAGCAGCAAGAAAAGAGAGCTCAATCCAACCCGGAGTGTTAGGAAAATCAAAGAGAGATTGAGGTCAAAGTAGGATGCCTAACCCTATAGGTTTTTTTAAAAAAAAAAACATTACACTGACAATCTATACTCTCATATTGCAATAATATTCATGTAAATCTAAGGAATAAACGGTAATGGCTCAAGCCCACTGCTAGCAGATATTGTCCTTTTTGGGCTTTCCCTTTCGGACTTTCTCAAAAAGTTTTTAAAATGTGTCTGCTAGGGAGAGGTTTCCACACCCTTACACAGAATGCTTTGTTCCCTCTCCAACCGATGTAGGATTTCACAATCCACCTCCCTTCGAAGCCCAGCGTTCTCGCTGGCACTCGTTTCCTTCTCCAATCGATGGGGGACCCTCCAATCCACCCCCCTTCAAGGCTCAGCCTCCTCGCTGACACATCGCTTAGTGTCTGGCTCTGATACCATTTGTAACGGTCCAAGCTCACTACTAGCAGATATTGTCCTCTTTGAGTTTTCCCTTTCGGGCTTCCCGCCAAGGTTTTAAAAACACGTATGCTAGGGAGAGGTTTGCACACCCTTATAAAGAATGTTTCGTTCTCCTCTCCAACCGAGGTGGGATTTCACATCAACAAAATGACAATCATCAATAAACGGGAGCAGAGCCTACCATTCATCCCATATAGAATCGCCTATTATATTTTGAAAATTTGGCTAACACAAGTAGAACAATTTGAAGATCCTATATCAGATTCGAAGAATTGCAAACATTATGAATACCATCAGTTTCTAAGCTCTAGCATACTTCTCAGAGTACATAGCTTAGGCTTTCTACTCTCATGAATAGAAGTTGACTTGTTATGTGGACAAGATATTAGAATGGTCAGCATAAAATTCAGTCGAACAAACCGAGCATTCACAATATCTGATGAACATAATAACATTAAAAGTATCAACAAACTGACTCAACTGATACTAACAAAAGCCTTAAAGAGTATCAAGATTTACCACACTTCTTGCAATGAAAATAGTTTTCTCGACCGCCAACCCTGTTTACATGAGATCAGTCAGCTCAAACGACCTGATTCAATAACCCCATTAACAGATTAAAAAGGAAAGATTAGAAAAGTTGACAAAGATTCCAAGCTAACCTACAAATCCCACAATCCTCACAGTGGAACTGCCCCTTCTCAATCTGCAGAGAAGCATGGAAACCATGAAGGAAAAGCAGGCTTACAGACGAAGAACAAACATACAACCACCAATTCTTGCTTTGTTAACTCCAAGTATACACATAATGAGCAAAAAACAAGAAACAAAAATCATAATATTTACATCATCATCAAAGAATTTGCATATTTCACAGAAGTACTCTCCCATATTCACACCACAATTCGTACAAACTCGAGCAACCTGCAAAACGGAGAAGTGAATAGTGATCAAGAAAATCACCATAAAGTAAATTAAGTTTTTACTTAAGTATGGAAATATCAAACTCAAAAAGCTATAATATGACAGAAATAACATTGACATACTGGCTGCTCCGTGTCACAAACCGCACAGACGACCTGGTTCAGGTTTGGGAAAAGATATCAATCGACTGCTATTGTACACTTTACACATAAGAGTAAAAATTCAACATAAGGAATGAGATAAAGATCAAAGAAAACCGTACTTGTTTAACGTCAAAACGATTGAGCTCATGACGATCAAAGGGTCTGCTCATCACACTCTAATGCATCAACAACAGAGAATGAAATACATAAGTAAGAGTAAACGAGAAAGTTAAGAACATCAACCAACAGCAAGAACAAACCGAAGCCTCGTTATGACAATGGCGACAGGGGTAGATCTCATTACAGCAAGAGGCTCGAATCCTACATCTCCTACGGTAATGCTGACATCTATAAACAAGAACCCACAAATTAAAACAGAACACAAATCGAAAACCCCCAGTTCAGCATCTGCAAATAGAGCATCAAAAGAACGAAAACATGAACAAAAAGAAGCAAATAAAAAAAGGAATGGAGATTTGGGGTTTTACCCATAACCCATCTTCCCAAAATCAAGACGATCATCAGCTGAGACTTCCATGAAAGCTCAGGCGGATAGGGAAGAGAGGCGACGGAAGAGTTTCTTAAAAGGGAAAGAAGGGCTGGTTGGTTGTCGCTTCAATATCCCCCAAAAAGGAAATGCCAAGAATGGTGGCCCCAGATTTATATCCACCTTCTGCATCTCGATCTGGCAAATTTCCTGCATAAAAAATTAGCAAGATAAAGCGATGCAATAAATTATTGTATATCTAAAAGAATGCCCACTTCCACAGAGAGAGAGAGAGAGAGGGGGGGGGGGGG
>NW_019268536.1:567188-577281 GCF_002738365.1 Cucurbita moschata
GGGGGGGGGGGGGGAATCCGTAAAGGATAAGGTGGGTCGAAGGCTGACATGGGGAGATGAAAAGAGCAGGCGCCGAAATTTTAGCTAATGGGGAATTCAATGAAGGAAAAGAAGAAGTGTGAAGCCAAGAATCTGATTGGAGCATTTTATCAAACACTTCGAAGGCAATGAGTATTCCATTGTTTCATCACTTTTTCTTTCTTGGAGGAAGAAACTTCTTCTCTTCCCCCACTTGATGGCGAAGGTGGAAGAGACTGTGAATCCCAATGAAATTCAGCTCTGCAAATTTTGGAAGCCATTTCCGTACTAAAATAACCTTTCAACTTACAGTTCCATTTTTCGTCTCAACCTCTGGATTCTTGCTCTCTTGCTCCTCATTTCTCAATTCTAAGCTACCAATTCTTTTACGTTACCTCAAACTAACTTATTAATTATTTAAACCATAATTAATAATTAAAATTTCATAAAATTTAAATATTAAATATTTATCAGATAGAATATATCATTAAAAATTATTAATTACTAGCGTTAAATATTTTAATTTTTTAAAAAAAATGAAATTGAATTTTTATGATGGGATGGAGTTAACCCAACCAAAAAAGTATTAACCTACCAACCGAACCAAATTTTTAATTTTTAAAAAAATTCAATCGAACGTTAATTCAAACACAAAATGATTCAAGTAGTCTAAGTTTATCGGTCGAGTCATATGAACTTTATATTAACTTAATAAAAAAATATTTTAAAATTATAAATTTAGTCGGCAAATTTAGACAATTGTGTCTTGATTTTAAACTTTAAAAAAGGTCTAATCTACCCTTCAAAATTTTAAGGATTAATGGAATTGTTATATATAAATTAAAATTTAATAACTCTCAATTTTGTATTTATTAAATCATGTTTGAAATAATATATATATATATATATTAATTATATTCTTCCCAAGATTCCACGTGTATTAAAATAAAAAATTAACTTATATGAATTAAATATAATATACAAATAAAAATAACCCATACAAATATTTGAAAACACGACAAAATCAAGAAAAAAAAATCGAATCTTACAACTCAATAAATAAATAAATAAATAAATAAATAAAAAGGTTTAGAATCAAAATAATGTTTAAATATTGTTGTTTCTAATTTTTAAGGTTATAAACGTAATTTTATATTAAAATATGTTTTAAATTGTCTCAATATATATCATACAAATTTGTATTTTCAATTTTATTTATATTTTGTCAATTAATTTAAATAAAATTATATATCATTTTCCTTTCCCAATAGGAAAATAAGAAATGGGTTGAGATATGGAAGGGCTCCACGTGGAGAATTATTGCCTAACATCGTGACAAAATTATAATATTCTATTATTTTTTCTCAATTTTTTATTTATTTTTATAAATTTAATAATATTCGGTGCATTTTTCATACATTTGAAAATACTTTAAAATGAAGATGACGAGCTCGTGAAAGAAATTGGGATGAACGAGCATTTGGGGACGAAATGGTCTTTGTGCGTGTAGGTCGGGTTCTTGAGTAAGCATATATATTATTAACGGGTTTTGTTGAACAACAAAGAACCTGAGATATTGTCGAAATTAATGAATTTATAAGGTTAAATATTGCCAAATAAGTAAAGTGAGTGACACGTGGCACACACCCAATTAGAAAGTGACATGTAGCATATCAGCTGACGTGTGGAACTTCAATGGTCAAATTGTGTGCATATGGCTTACACTCACGTAGTCATATTTGCTGATTATGGCAGCTTATGTGGATGGCGATATAGCTCCGACAAATTAAAACCCGACACGTGGCAACGTTGTTTCAATCTGACGGCTGGAATTCCAACACGTGGTGTCTACTTGTTTTGTCTACAATTTTTTTTAATGAATTAATTTAATTAACAATGTTACCACTGCAAACTTTTAACATTATAATATATAGTTTTATTAAGCCTATAAAATCAGCACACGTTGCAATAAAAAAAAATTATTCCAAGAGAATAAATCAATAAAAATATAAATTTTAATATTATATTTAATGCAACACAACCGACTTGCCTCTACATTAGGCAAGTCATTGGGCTCGACCTTGTCTTTGTTCGGGGTCAAAGTCTCTCAATGCAACGTCGCATCTCATGTCATCTCGATCCCCATCGACATGGTCCATATGTCTTGACGTCATCCCGAGTCTCGGGATGTCATCGACCATCACAACTTGCTCAGTCATGTTATCGAGAACGGGCCCATGTAAATTATCACATATACCATAGTTCATTCGACATATAATGAGCACATTGAACAAAAATTTTAAAGTCCAATAACCGAATTTATAATTTAACAAAAAAAAAAAAAAATATATATATATATATATATATATATACACATAATTTTAATACGCTACAATTTATATATTTTTAATTTTACAACAATTTAATTTACGTCATTAAAAAGTTAACCTAATTTGAAAGTTTATAAATCCCTAATTAATATATTAATCTATTTAGTGAAAATATTTTTTTTAAAATTTTAATGACAATTTTTATAATAAGGACAAAATGGTCATAAATAAAAGTTTATAACTAAGTTAGGGACTAAAAAGTAATTTTAAACCTGAAATAGAAGGGAAGGGTAATTTCGGGTATTGAAAAGTTTGGAAATGGAAGGCTTTTGGAAGAGTTCGAAAGGTATCCGGAAAATGCTCCATGTTCAACGTTTGAAGCAGAGAGAAAAACGGGACGCCAATGGCTATGGAGAAACAAGCCCTAACAAACCAAATGCCGCTCATGGAATTTCATGTTTCCAACGCGATTATAATTACAAACAAGTATGAACAATCCAACCAACGAATTAATCTCTCGGCTTTGATTTGCTTCCTTCTTTGCTGTCGCTGCTCAATCGATCTCTCCCTGGGCGTTTTGAAGGCGGGAGAGATCTAATTCTATATTCTTCGAATTTCTCCTTCCTCCGCCACTTCATCCATCAATTTTGCCTCAATAATGGGCTGTGGAGAGTCGAAGCTTGCTGTCGCCACCACCGATGGCGTCCTACTCCGCAAGAAATCCAGCGCAAGATCCAAGAACGGATCCAAAGCTGCTGCTGTTGCGGTTGTGGATGATGCGAAGGCTGCGTCTGTGAAAAAAACAGAGAAGATTATCGATGAGGAGAAAATCGATGGCTCTGTGAAGATTGAATCGGAGAAAAAAATAGAGAAGCGAGAGGAGAAGAAGAGCGATGCCGAGAATATCGTTGGCGCTGTGAAGTTTGAATCCGAGGAGAAGAGCGATGGTGTTGTGGCGGAGGTCCAGAATCCGGCGACGGAAGTAGCGAAAACAGAGGAGATAAAAGAGAAGGAGGTCACCTGTGACGGCGAGAAGAAGGCGAACAATGACGGTGCTATTGAAAAACAGGTCGCCGGAGAAACGAAAGCAGAGAAGGAGAAGGAGAAGGAGGCCATTGTTTTCGACAGTGCAATTGAAGCAGCACAGGGAACTAAACCTGTCGTGGAACCGCAGTTGGCCGGAGAAGTAGAACAGGAAAATAAACCTGTTGAGAAAAAGCAGGTGGCCGGAGAGGTAGAACCGAGAATTAAACCTGTTGAGGAAAAGCAATTGGCCGGACAAGTTGAACAGGTAACTAAACTCGTTGAGAAAAAGCCGTTGACCGAACAAGTAGAACAGGTAATTAGAACTGTAGATGAAAAGCAGTTGCCCATTGAAACGAAGACAGAGAAGAAGGAAGGCGGCGATAATGGCTGCAGCGGCGTTGAACAAGTAATCAAACCGGTGGAGGAAAAGCAATTGGCCGAAGAATCCAAAGTAGAGAAGCAAACTGGTCAGTAAAATTTCTACACAATGCAAGAAAATTATTTCAAACTTCTTTACTAAATTTTGCTTAAACAAATTTCTAACAACAATTTTATAGCTCTACTGTATATCTAAAATTCTTAAAACATTAACGGATCTGCATGGGATAACAATCTAATTTTTGATCTGGGTTCCAACCTTTCAATTATATCGGTCAAGAACTTTAGGTAGCAATTTAAGCAATAGCAAGTATCTTTTTCAAAGGTTGAATATTCAATCTTTCCTTCCCAAATTTAGTTAATTGGGAGCAGAGTTCATATGGTTTACAATTATAACCAAATCGATAACAATAGCAATAACAAATTATTTGATTTCACCCCCACAAAGAGGTAAAGATTTGTCTGATTTATGTGGACAGGAGAGGCAGTGAAATTGAAAGAAGAAACCCAAGCTAAGAAGGAAGAACCAGCTCCAAAAGTTGAACAAACCCAAATCTCAGCCACTCCAGATTCCAAGGTAAGCTTGCTAATGATTCAGTAACTTGTAAATCTTATTATTATTGTTCATATTAATACTTAAAAACGAGATTAAATCATAAGTTTAGTACATGAACTTTGACATTTTTAGTATATTTAGATACAAATCTCAAACTTCCGAACGAGAAAGTTATTGATATCATGATCTAGTTAGAACGTTCTGAAAAATAAGCTCTATAGATTGTCTACAAGTTTATACTTCTTATTGAGAAAGTTATTGATACGATGATCGAGTTAGAACCTTATGAAAAATAAGGTCTATAGATTGTCTAAAACTTATGGAACGGGGGCTTGTTAATGCAGGGAAATGCAGGTGAATTGGCAGCGAAGGACTCGAAATAGCACAAAAAAGTGCATTAGAAGGGGCATATGATGGCAGCTACTGGTAAATGATTTTGAGGCCAAATTGAAAGATGATTGGAGAAATAGTCATAATCTTTACACAGAAACACACACATATATATATAAACCAATTTTTAATGATGTTGTAAAGATTATAGAATGTTTGCTGATGACTTTAATTGTCTAAATAAGAACTCCGGTGGTTCATTAATAAACTTAGTTATCATGATTTAAACCAATATTTAAACCTCTATAAAGAACCAACGATTTTTTAAAATAATATGGGCTAAATCAAATAAATATTAGAATATTAGGAATTAAAATATATATTTATTGTTTAATATGGGCTCAACGGTGTACAGGAACAGAGGATTGTAACTTCTAACCTTTTGATTGATATAACTCAAACCGTTGGATGTAGGCTTGAATCAATATTTTTCACGAAGCGTAGAAATATGAACCACATTCTTCCGACTTGAATAATTTCTAGGGAAGGGGAATAGGGTGGTTCAAAATACTCGAACGAGCCAAATTTTTCGAGACGGGGCAAAAAATTATTTCAAATACTGAACGAACCGTACTGGTCACATTGTTCCAACCTCCTCGAATAATTTCGAAAAACCAATTGATACTCAGAGATAAGTAACAACAAAGCTTTGTGTATAAGCCGAAAGCATAACCAATTGATACTCGGAGAGAATCCATATATGAAAGGGATTTGTAAGACTAGGAACAAAGAACTGAACTAATAGCAGCAGCCATAAGTAACAATGGAAAAACCCCACACCAAACTCACTACTTTTTTCACCATGAAATTTTAGACACCTCCAAAATTACACGGTTCAACCACGAACCAACCGACCAACCAACCGACCTATGCTCGACACCTCGTCTCGATTACATTGTCCCTCTTTCGACCTCACCATAGAAGGAAGAACCAGCAGCAGCAGCAGCAACAATACTTAAACTTGGATGCAATTGATACTATAAAAAGAAAATACTTTGTGGGATGGGCTTTGCAAATGGAACATAGATGATGATACCTCTAGTAGTTTTGTAATCTCACTCTTTTCCTTTCCTTCCTCTACTCCTCAAAAGATCAACCAAAATGTCACCAACAAACTTGGACCTTCTTCTCTTTCATTCCTGTGAACCATCAAAGCTCCCTTCAGCGTTTGCCCGCTTCCGCTCTCTCCAGTTTTCGCCCCACACTTTTGCTTCAGCCACTGCACGTTCTCTGTTCAGGTCACGGTTCCTCGGCGTTTCCCTACCTCTCCCCGTATATACAGGACTGTCTCGGAGAGATTCTTGTCGTTCCAGCTCATCCAATCCCCATTTTCGACCGGATCCGCCTCCCGTGTCGATTTTGTTCACCTCTGTACCTCCACAGCTCAATTCCCTATGGAGGTCTTTCCTTCGGTAGTCCGGTGAGTTTCTGTAGTTCGATGGGGATCCACGTCCTCGTCCACGCTCGTCCGGACTATCCAATCCATCAGATAAACCTCGTCGATCATCTCGAGCTCGTGGAGTCGATCCACCCATTCGATTGCTTTGTGAAGCAGCTGCATTTGGATCATAAGCTTGGGACGCTAAATATGTCAAAGCAGTAACAACGTCCCCAATTAGAGGTCTTGTTGCAGCCTGTTCCTGCAAGCACATTGCTGCAACGGCCAATGCCTGATAAAGTCCCCGCATGGGATAACGACCTTGCAGCAGTGGATCGGCCATCTTCGGGAACTTTCGACGATCTTTAAAAAGTGGTCGAGCCTGTATACCATTTGAAAGACGAAGCTCGAGTGATTAATATAAATCGAAATGCACAAAGAACGAAAGTCGAGCATACTCACCCATGCCACGAGATTATGCTCCCCCGGACCTCTAGTATTATCGATCGCCTTACGCCCTGTGATGAGTTCTAGAAAGACGACTCCGAAACTATATACATCTGATTTGAGAGTGAGCTGACCAGTCATAGCATACTCTGGAGCACAATAACCATATGTTCCCATCACTCTCGTCGAGACGTGAGTCTTATCACCAACTGGACCGAGTTTTGCTAGACCGAAATCTGACAGCTTCGGGTGGTAGCCCTCGTCGAGAAGAATATTAGACGACTTCAAGTCTCGATATATAACAGGCGGGTTTGCTTTGTCGTGCAAATACTCCAATCCTTTTGCAGCACCAGCTGCAATCTTCATTCTAATATTCCAATCCAAGGGCTCCTTATCAGGTGGAAGATCTGACAAACAAGTAAAAAAGTAATCAGAAACGAATACCAAAGCTTCACGACAACGCAAGACTCGTAAAGATTTAGTAGAGATTAAGACATACGAAACAACCCCGAGATTAGAGAAACCAAGAAAGGGTAACAGTCGAGTCCGTGCGTTAATACACCGAGTTTATACGTGTTAGGTTGGTTTAGTTATACCCGATCCCCCACTCTCACTCTACTTATATAACAACCCAAGACCACCGCTAGCAGATATTGTCCTCTTTGGGTTTTCCCATCCAAGCTTCCCCTCAAGGATTTAAAACGCGTCCACTAGAGAGAGGTTTCCACACGCTTATAAAGAATGTTTCGTTCCCCTCTCTGACCGATGTGGGTCATATAATGCTTTTAGATTTGAAACTTTAAGATTTGTTCCTTCCACAAGACGAAAAGAAAAAGGTAGTAGATATCGAACCGTGCAAATGATCTTCCAACGAACCCAATGGCATGAACTCGTAAACAAGAAGACGTTGATCCCCATCAGCACAATAGCCTATCAAGTTAACAAGATTCGGGTGATGTAACAGGCTAAGCATGAGAACCTCCACCAAAAACTCCCGATTTCCTTGAAGACCGTTACGGTCGAGCTGCTTCACAGCCACTACCTTCATATTACAAGGGGAAGTCATTCAGAACTTAACATATTCATGTCATAAATTTGCGAAAAATATGATCTAACCTGTCCCGTGCTCTCCAAGCGACCCTTGTAAACCCTTCCGAACCCCCCTTCTCCCAGCAAGCATTCAGATCTGAAGTTCTTCGTGGCTGTAGCGAGCTCCCGAAATGTAAACGTTTGGGCTGCAATATGTGCTGTTGTTCCATCCTTTTGAACCGTTGGTTCCTTCTTAGCATCGGATACACTCTTCGACTTCGATTTATCTGTAAAAACTAGCAACTCAGATGTTGTATCAATCCTACAAACTAATGCAACAAAACAACCAGATGCACACTACACCCTGGTTCACATAAGTCTACTGAGCTTGATACTTCCATTTCTTGAAATAAAAACAACTCGTAGTATAAATCTATAATAGCCCAAGCCCACCGCTATATTGTCCGCTTTGGCCCGTTACGTATCGTCGTCAGCCTCACGATTTTAAAACGCGTCTACTAGAGAAATGTTTCCACACACTTATAAAGAATGTTTCGTTCCCCTCTCCAACCAATCCTTACGTTTGCCATCAGCCTCACGGTTTTAAAACGCGTCTACTAGGGAGAGGTTTCCACACCCTTATAAAGAATGTTTCGTTCCCCTCTCCAACTGATCCTTACGTACGCCTTCAACCTCACGGTTTTAAAATGTGTCTACTAGGGAGAGATTTCCATACCCTTATAAAGAATGTTTTGTTCCCTTCTCCAACCGATCCTTACGTATCACCTTCAGCCTCACGGTTTTAAAACGCGTCTACTAGGGAGAGGATTCCACACCCTTATAAAGAATGTTTCATTCTTCTCTCCAACCGATCCTTACGTATTGCCGTCAGTCTCACGGCTTTAAAACGCGTCTACTAGGGAGAGGTTTCCACACCTTTATAAAGAATGTTTCATTCCCCTCTCGAACCGATCCTTACGTATCACCTTCAGCCTCACGGTTTTAAAACGCGTCTACTAGAGAGAGGTTTCCACACCTTAAGGAACATTTCGTTCCCCCTCCAACCGACACGGGATCTCACAAAATCACAAGAAATTATGAACCGTTAACGAGTTAACTAAGCTTATCCAACTCACAAATGAACACACATTTTGACCCTTTATAGTTCTTCAAGCATTTCCATGAAAAACACTTCCTAATCCTCACAATTCCTTCCAACAGAGTCAAAAGCTTCACAAAACATCACAAATCCAAACCCATTGAGTTGTGCACACATATCCCAAAACAATCCTCATGGTTTTAAAACGCGTCTGCTAGGGAGAGGTTTCCACACCCTTATAAACAATGTTTCGCTCCCCTCTCCAACCAATCCTTACATATCGCCTTCAGCCTCACGGTTTCAAAACGCGTCTACTAGGAAGAGGTTTCCACACCCTTATAAGGAATGTTTCGCTTCCCTCTCCAACCAATCCTTACATATCGCCTTTAGCCTCACGGTTTTAAAACGTATCTACTAGGAAGAGGTTTCCACACCCTTACAAGGAACATTTCCTTCCCCCTCCAACCGACACGGGATCTCACAAAATCACAAGAAATCATGAACCATTAACGAGTTAACTAAGCTTATCCAACTCACAAATGAACACACATTTTGACCCATCATAGTTCTTCAACCATTTCCATAAAAAAAACACTCCCTAATCCACACAATTCCTCCCAACAGAACCAAAAACATTACAAAACATATCACAAAAACATCCTCAGCCATGAAAAAAACACAGAAATCACAACATAGAACACAATGAGGAAGCTAACAAAACAGCACAAAGATACCTAAGGTCCCAAGAACACAAACACAATTCAAAAAGAAACCCACCCAATTGTTCAGATCAAAACAACACAAAATTCCCCCAAAAAACCTATCAACAACGAAAACTCAATGAACTAGCTCTACTAACAAGGAAAGTAAACAAAACCCTACAGAATTAACCACAGAAAATGAAAGAATCCGCCATTGATTTAATCACCTGAGCTCACTCTGGTAACATGGTGAGACTGAGCAGCAGAGCCATCCTTAGCTGAATCCTTTTTAGTAGCATCCTTCACGCCATTACCGTCTTCATCGGAGGATCCAAAACAAGGAAAACACCCACCCATAATCAAATGAAAATAACCAAAAACAACAACAAAGAAAGAAACCCCAGTAGAACAAACCCAATTACAGACCCAAACTAACATAAACACAAACAATTCATAATCATCCAACCCCTAAAACCGCGCCTCTTCCTCAACTTCTGAGACAAACCCATCTCCAAATTGCCATGAAAACCCCTTTTCTTGGTCTTAATCGCTATCAAACTCAAGAATTCGGAGTACCCATTACAGGGAAAGATCGCAACCAACACGGCCGAGGAGCAGATCACCAAATCGAAGAAGAAACTGACATCCTGCAAGAGTGGGAAGGTAAAGAAAAAGGAATGTGAATGTGAAATTTCTTTTTTTAATTTTTAATTAAAAAAAAAAAAAAAAAAAAAAAAAAAA
>NW_019268536.1:578715-608200 GCF_002738365.1 Cucurbita moschata
TAAAAAAAAAAAAAAAAAAAAAAAAAAAGACAGTCGATTAAGTAGAGAATAAGATATTTATATGGCCATTGAATTGGAAGACCAAATCTGGGTGCAATTAATTTCTTAATTGCAAATCGTTAAGGAATTTAAGTAGTGAACAAATTTTAATTTCTGCCCCTTTGGGCCTTTGGGGGAAAAATAAAATAAAATAAAAATTAAAAAAAATAAATAAATTTACGGCCAGTGGCAGAAGGGATCGGTAATAATAATCATCGCGGTCGGAGGCAGTGGGTCCCACGGCGGAGGGAATTGTGATGGATATTCTTAAACACATGTTTTAAATCCCATTTTATTGCCTTCTTATTATCCAATACTAACGCAATCTCCATTTGTGGCTTTCCTATATTATAATATTTTTATATTTTATCTACATTTTTTTAATTCCTATATATATATATATATAATATAATATATCTATCGTAACCGTAGCTTAATGGATAAGACGTTAATTATCATAATATCATGGCGATTCATCCAATTATTACTCTGAAGTAGATAAAACGTCATATCTATATACATATATATAGTTCAAATTAGGTTGAATTGGGTCGAGTTACATTTTTAGACTGAACTAAATTATTGGGATGGTAAAATTTTTCAATCCAAATAAATTTTATTAAATAATAATTTTAGCCTAACCGAGACATAATATAATGAATTAGGTTGGTTCTAATGGTTCGAGTTAAACTTTTTAATTAAAAATAAAATGTTAATAGGTAAAATATATATATATCCCTTACTTTGTTCTCGAGTTAGGGGCCTTTTCTTGCAGGATGGCAGGTGCGCAGGAACGCCCAACCAGGCTTCCGACTTTATTTTGTCATGCTGCTATGATGTATCGTGCAGTCAATGTATGGTATAGGGCTCCCTATTTTCTCTCCCAACAAGTTCTTGATAGATTTCGAGTCGGGAATATATATATTAAATAAAATTAATAACAAATTCGATAGTTTAATTCAACCTAAACTAGTTTTAAGACAACTTGTAAACTAATTCAACTCATCCTCCCTTCAATTATAATAATAAAATTGATTAGACAGTTGATATATAAAAATTATAATTATAATTACATTTATTTAATCTAAAATATATCATTAAAAAAATGTTTACATATTTTATTAAAATAATTAATTTAATTAGGTAAACGATGACACGTATATCTTCAGGTAATAATTGAAACTTTAAGTAGTGTAGTAGTGACCCATAACAGAAATTGGAATTTGAACACTGTCACAACGTCTAAATTACCATTGCACTCATTCTGAATCTCAATTTTCATAATAAATTATAACATATTTTTACTGTAATTTTGAAACATTTATGAAATGGTAAAGATAATATTGGAGCACTAATGCAATTTTTGGACTAACCCAAAATTTTAGATTGGTTGGATTATCTACTCGAATGAACTAAATAGGGTTTACAATGCAGCCTAACCAACCCTCTATTTTTTTCAAGTTGAGTTGGGTTCGATCACCCAGTTGAGACGAAGAGTCTGAAGTCTAGAGAAACAGCAAATATTGAGATTTAAGCAAACGAGAGACAGAAGATGAACAAACGGAACTCGAGAGAGCTGAGATAGAAAAGAAGGCAAGAGACAGAGAGACAGTGACCGACTAATAGAGGTCGAAGGAGACTGAGAGATGTAAAGAGCGGAAAAGATGGAGGTCGTTAAAGACGGAGAGACTCAAGAGAATTACATATGGTTGAGAGAGGCTCGAGACCAATATATATATATATGTATATGTATATGTATATGTATATATTAAAATTGTCAGTTACTAGTGAATCTTTTAGGACAGCTTCTAAGGTGGAAGAGTCACTGCCCAAATGTTTGGTCGGCCATAGTGAAAAGGTTGTTTGGGGTAATTCACTTTTGAGGTAAATAAAAATAAAATAAAATAAACCCCAACTTATATATTTTTTCAATTTTTTCTCTTAAACCCAATAATTTTCTCAAATTTTGAATTCTATCTACAAAGTTTGGGTAATTTACAAAAATGGGCTAAACAGCTTTCATTTTTTTAAAAATTGCCCCACTTTTAAATAATTAGTATTTTTGGACCTATTTATTGATGGTTTTGATGTGAACATTAATTTTTTATATGGCACCTCTCTTTTATATAATTTAAATTTTACCCCCTAAATTTTAATAATCATTTAAATACTGAATGGCAAAATCGTATTTTCACTTTTTAATTTATATTTTTATTCCTAATATTTATGTCTCTATAGTTTTTTATTTATTTATAAAATCACATTTAAATAAATTAATTTTGTTCGGAATCAAATTATCAAATTAACATTTTTTTTATACGTTCAAATCTATCGGATAATTTCTCGGCTTAACTAAATCCGTGCTGAATTTTAGTTCCCTAATTTTTTCGAACTTCGTATCAAACTTTATAACTCGATACAACCCGACAAACCCGACATATCTAGCCGACTAAGACATATATCGTTAACTAAGAGGTCAAAAGGTTCGAATTCTCATATCCGACATGTCGTTGAACTCGTGTTTAGCTGATTTTCAAATAAAATTTAACCACAAACCCTTATTTCCATCTATGGTTATTTGATTTTGATGAACCAAAGGCATCTTTAAACAGAAAATTTACCATTTTTTTTTAATAATCATGTCTCTAATAATAACTTACCCACAGAAATACACTGATCTTCACACCTAATAACCATTATTTTGGCCTATAATTTACTAAAATCCACTCCTATCCACCTAAATCCATATAAACCCTAAAATCACCCATTATTATTTTTTATTTTCAAATTTATAATAATTTAATTCGTGGGATGAAAAATTTGGCATCACTATTTATAATGTAAATACATTAAAAAAAAATCATTAAATCTTAGTAATATTTTTTCGTTACGTATTTATTTATTTATTTATTTATTATTATTATTATTTTTACATATCCATTTTGTATTTAAGGAATATTATTTAAATTTTAAAGGTATATATATAGCTAGTTATTAAAATTTCCATCATAACATAAGGTGGAATCAATTCCATTTTTCCATAATTTGAGTTTTTTACTTTTTTTTTATTTTATTTTTTGCAATTTTTTAAAAAAATCTCGAGCTATGCAATTAAAGGCTATATCTCTACTTATACTATATGAGGTCATTGAAGTGAAACGTAGCTCGTGATTTGAAGTTTAAAAAGTAATCGCGTTTTTAAAAAAAAATTAATTTATTTTATTTTTCCATAAATAAACTTTTTTTTTTATTCATACCAAAAAAACTTAATCCAAGAGAATATGGTTGAAAGGAAAAGGTAAGGAATTTGATGGAGCATATATATTCCTATAATTCATTTATATTATATTTTTTAAAAATATTTTAAAAATGTCGTTAATATTTGATAATTTAATTTATTTATAGCTTTTTTTATTCTTTATAAATTATATAATTTCATTTGGGTATGAATTGGGTTGGTTTATGTAATAATAATATAATAATATTAATATTAATTTAACCAATCAATTTAATTAATTTTTTATCCACTTTGGGCTTATTGGGCCTGGGCTTGCGATACTAAGCCCAATTTTCAATCCATTTGGGGAAACTGCAGTAGTAGATGGCTAAATTTGTGCCGCCTGATTTTTTAGATTTTAAATTATAGTTTAATTTTTTTAAAATAATTAATATTTATTAACCATACCAACGACATACACATTCTTTTTTGGTACTGCAATCATTGAAACTTCAAAATAAAACATGTTTTGTTTATGTTCGATAACCTCAAAGGTTCTGTAATGATTCGTGTTGATTTATGAGAACGATCTTCGCCCGTTGAAGTAGTTCGAGTCAAGCATGCACCATAGTCGTATTTGTAGAAGAATGTTGGAACCATTGAGGGATGAATTTGATTTTACGGTTTATTGTTGTTTATAATTGTTATGTATTATTATGTATTTAACGTTTATTTAGTATTATTCATACTCACGATTCAAATTAATATTTGGAATCCGAATTCGACACCTGATGATCTCGATACTTTCGTGATACATGACCATATTACCTATTTGTCTTAAATTGCTCCTAAGAGCGAAGATTATCAACACAAATCATTTCAACATCTCGTGTTTTAAAAAAATTCGAAGGAGGCAACCCGAAATATAGAATTGCTCCAATTTAAGCACGTTTAACTTTGATCGTAACTATTAATTATTTTAAGCGTTTCTCAATCATTCTACCTTCAAAATCAATCTCGTTCAGATGCGGTTTCGGTTCATTCATGTACTCTTACTTTACTCGTTCACAAATAAAATAATTTCTTATCCAATTAAAATATATATATATATAGACACACGATGAGCAAAGGCTAATTAGTGGGAAATTTGGAATTTATCCCATATTCTTAACGAAAGAATATATATATATATTTTAATTTGGCATTCGAATATAACTCAATCTTTTTCGACCTCGATGCATTGTATTACATAATTCTCACGAATTTCTCTATTAAAACTACTTCACGTGATCCCTAACGATATTTATCTTCACACGTAATCTCGGAACATAAAACATATATAATAATTAATATAAAAGGCTAAAATTATTTTTTAAAATATTCCTAGCATAATATTGTCATAAAATATTTTAATTTTCAAGAGACAAAATTATCGATATATTTTTCGGCTATCGAGCACAATATCGTCATAAAATCATAATTTTTTTAATAGAATTAAAGTTTATCAAAATTTATGAGTAATTAAAAAAAAAAAAATACTGAGCGAGAATATCAATAGAAAAGAACTTCTCTAGTCTTATTATTGATCGATGTGTAGTTGTGTAGGAGAATATCAGAGCCAAAGTGCTCCGGCTTCCTTCAACAATTTATCGAGACAGCCATTAAGGTGAAGGGTGATGATGGCATTGGCGGTGCCGATGAATTGGCCACCGATGAAGACGGCGGGGACAGCGGGGTTGCAGCCGAGGCGCCGAAGGGCCCATTCGATCTCTTTTCCTCTCGAGTCCTGGTCGAGCTCGTACACGGCCGGGCTGACACCTTGATCGTAAAAGAGTCTCTTAATTGCATGGCTCATGCAACACGAGCTCTTGCTGAATATCACCACCGCCTTCTGTGACGCAACCTTCGCTATCCGCTTCATGTTTTCAAAAATATTCTTGTGCTTTGATCACCGGATAGTCACCGTCGAGTAATCCAAATGTTTTCTCTCCTTCTAGCAAAGTTTCAAAGAGGGAATTTTTAGTTGAAGAAGAAAACATGCTTCAGATATATATATACACAGACTATATATATATATATATATATATATATATTATTCTCCTTCAAAATTTTCAAATTCTAAAGTAATAATTATTTAAATTTTTTAATTAAAATTATTTGACACAAAATTAAAATTAAAAAAAAAAAGACATAAAATTACAAATTTTAAAACTCATATAAAATTTAAAAATTTAAATATTTATAAAGTTTTAAAATTCTAGTTTGCATATAATTTTCTTAAACTAAGATAATATTTTATTTTTATCGCTTCTTCGGGAATGAATAGAAAAAAAAAAAAACGAAAGCAAATATTATGACGATAATGACAATGACGACGACGACAAAGACAAACACGAACACGATAATCTTTGAGAACGTCAAGAGAGTGGGATAGGAATAATATTCTTCCATTAGAAAGACTTCCCGTTCTCGTAAGAGATCATAAAATTTTATTCCCTATATATATATTGTTGATAGAGACAGAACGGAGAAGAAAAGTCGAACATGATAATCAATAATAATAATAAAAAAAGGATTTTATTAAAAACGTACGTAAAAAATAACGCCCCGTGCAAGATTTATGGCCCCGACATTTTTTTTCGACCTGCTCGTGTTATTTACTTCTAACTTCTAACAGTGAGTAAAACACGCTTAATTTTTTTTAATATATGCAGTAACTTTCAGTTTTTTAACATTTTTTTAGTTATCCTATCATCATAATTACGCTAATTCAAATGTGGTATCAGTTCATTCAGGTATCTCTTATTTTCTCACGTGTTGTAGGTATATCGACTTAGAGCTATGAGTGAAGAGCTTGGATTAAAAGACCGAGATAGCAAAGACGGGTTTAACATTTTTAATTTTAAATTAATTCGTCATGGTTTTTTTATTATTAAATATCGATAGAAGAAAATAGCATTTTTGTTTTATATAATTTATCAAATCTCTTTTATAGACCATATCACGTATTTGTCCAATAAATGTTAAACCATAGTGAGATCAATGTAAAAGTAATGGATAAGATAGGGTTAATAAATTTATTAATATAAAATAAGGTGAAAATGATATTTCTATTAAAAGGGGAATAATTGGATAAATAAATAAACAAATAAGATAAATAACGTGGAAAAAAGAAAACAGAAGCACGTGAAAATAGCGATGGATCATTGGAGAAAATTAGAAAACAAAGTTTTATTCGAATATAATATATATATATAAAGAAAAGTATTTTAATTTTAATTTTTTATTTTTTTACATATAAAATAAAAAATTAAAATTAAAATACTTATATAAAATAATATTTAAATAAAAATTAAATGACGTCGTTTTCGTAGTTAAGGCTGAAAAAGTTGACATTCTTTTTGGGGCATTTTGATTAGCACCTCACCCAATTATTGTGGCCACTGGCCCTTAGTGTGGCTTGTAGAATTGGACTGTGATTATTTGGATCTTATCCCCCCACAGCATAAAATGACAAATGTATCCCTTTGTCTATGGTCCTTTAGCTCATAACATAATGGGCATTTTAGTCTTTTCAAATTTGAAAAATAGCGGCAAATTTATTAATTGACCTACGAAAAACGACGTGATAAGAATAATAATGATCTAATGAGAGTTATACTCAAGTATTAATATTTGTTTTTGAAACATGTGTAGATCTAGTGAGGAGGCTAAGGGACAAATGACACATTGGTGTGAGGGAAAAGATGACGACAATTGTTTGGGAAGATTAACAGAGTTTGGCGAGAACAATGATTGTCTGTTGTGACAAACTGAGGAAGGGGCAACCAGAACAACAATGAATCGGGTTATGGGTATTTGGTGTGAGGCTGCAATGCTTGAAGAGGTGAGTAGTGGGAGGTTATGGTGAAGTGAAATAACGGCGATAGATGGTAGGTCCCACATGAATTGGAGAGGGGAACGAAACATTTCTTATAAGGGTGTGGAAACCTCTCCCTAATAAACATGCTTTAAAACTGTGAGGCTAATGACGATACATAACACAATATTTGCTAGTGGCGAGTTTGAGTTGTTAGAAATGGTATCAAGACGGGGCCAAAGAAATGTCTCCACCAGCTGCCAACAGGACTAGGTAGACGGAGATTTAGGAGCTTGAATAGCCCAAGTGGCAGCTTCTCATACTACCAATTGGGTAGGAACAACCCCTCTTCTTTATAAAGGGCCTTGGCCGATGAGCCTTCAGGTCGAGCCGTGTGCCAACGAGGATGCTGGCCCCCAAAGGGGTGGATTGTTAGATCTCACATCAGTTGGAGAAGGAGAATGAAACATTTCTCCCGAATAAACGCACTTTAAAATCATGAGATTGATAGTAATATGTAACGGGCCAAAGCGGACAATATCTGTTAGCAATAGGTTTAGACTGTTACAATATAACACACGAGGAAATGCGCGTTCAGTAATGAGCGACAGAGGCAGTGTCGTAGCTTGGCGCCCCAAAGCTTGAAGCATTTGGATATTTTGTAACAGGAGCCGAGCTTTTATAGTCGAGTAGTATAGTCGAGTAGGTCAACTGCTAGAATGCCACTTGCTATTACCTACCTACATACAAGCATAGTCCTAAGGAACCAAAAGAAGCCCTCACCAATGCCATTAGGTACATGTGAATAAAAATAAGGCCTTTGGTTGTAGGACAATGACACTTATGTACGGACTTTAACCTTTTAATTAATTAATTAATTAATTATATATATTTTCTTCTTATAAAAGCATGCCAAAATAATGATATTATATTTTGGTATTTTCCATTTAAAGAATTAATTTATAATTTTTCTGTAGGGTGTACTTTTGGCTTTACAGTCTCTTCTTTTATGTCTTATTCATGCAAAAAGACATTTGCCAGCTGTCACCTAAGCTTAAATTATAAATTTAATTTATTATTTTTAAATTTACTGTAAATGGGCCCAGCCCAAGTATTTGTTGGACCCCAAGAATCCTGGGGGCCCATGGAAGCCCACGGCAGCTCCGAAGTCCATATTTGACACGTGGGAATCCAGATTGGACAGAATCCTGATACGCCTTTTTTCCTTTATTTCTTTTCCGTCTGCTCCATTTTCCAACATTGTCTGACAATCTGGTCCCCACTTTACTGCTACAAAATAAAAAGTTTAATTTAAAATATTATTTTTATTTGTTTGTCCAAATAATTGCTTTATACTTGCTAGAAAAAAAAAAAAACTTTTTAGTTTAAAAAGTTTCAATAATAGTGATAACTTTTCGTAAAAACTTTTATTTTTTTAATAAAATTTATTTAAATAATAAACCCTTAAAAAAATATTTTGACGGTTAATACACATTTTAAAATATATATCTAAACTAATATTGAAAAATTTAGAGATAATTTAGGAGATGTCAATAGGTTAATTTTATTTATTATTGATGATAATAATTAATTTTTTTTTTTATAAAAATAATTATTATTAATGCTGCTTTTAAAATTTCATAAGTATTTTTTAATTATAATTTTAAAAATAAAATTATTTTTAAACTTTTTAAAAAATGTGAATGATATTAATAAAACTTTTCAAAAGACATTGTTTATCCAAAATTAAGGGTAAAAATATATTTTAGATTTTTTTTTTATAAACTTTTGGAGGTAAAGTTAAAAAGTTTTAAGGAATATTTTAATTAATTTAAGTAAAATATAATATAATTAAAAAAAAAATGAGATTGTTAGGAAGACGAGGGACCAAAAATAATATTTAAATTATCTTTAAAAAAAAATTAAATGCGGTGGGCCCCACATCTGTTTCTATCTGGAGCAGATGACACCCTCCCTCCAAAATCAACGGTCATTTCTTTTTCTACGACCTTCAGCCCCCCTTCGTCTGGTTCTTCACCTGCATCTTCACATGGCGCATCCTACCAATCTCCCTTTCTCCGCCATTACTACAAGACAAAGTCAATGCTAAACTGCGCCGCCTTTAATGTCGCTTTCTTCCTTTCTTTCTTCTTCGTCACTCGTATCTCGAAAAATCGACGAACGAAGCTAAAAGTAGCTGATTAACCTCGGAGTTAGGCCTTTTTTTTTTTGCAGGATTCAATGTCGTTTTGATCGATTTCTTTCTACTGTGCATTTTTCCGACTTCTTCTATCACTATCGGCTTCATATTCCGGTTTTGCGGATCGAATACTCTGTTTATGTGGTCCGCAGTGGTTGTCTGAATGCATTCCGCAACTTCTTCTGGATTCCGAGGGTTTTTGTGTTCGTTCGCTTGATGGTAATGTAGCTTTTTCTCTTGAAGCGGTTAGGGTTTTGGAGTGAGAGGAAGTTATTGGTGTTCGTGAAGAAGTTTTAGTCCATGAAAATGTTCGGGTTTCGTAGGCGGATGAAGAATGGAAGGTGAGCGATTGTGCTAATTTATCTGAATTTATTTTGTGGTGGTGAGGCAATGTATGGAGCTTCGTTGGATTTATTTGACTTCTAAATTTCTGAGCGAGGAGTTTTGACGATACATTCGTTGATTCGTATTGAGATTTTATTTAACCCTATTAGCTTATCTATCTTGCAAACTGCAAGGAAATGCGATTTAATGGGACTACACTTTGCATGTTTTGATTGAGAAAGGTATTTCGTTACTGTAGATTGAAGGTCCAGCTTTCCGATCCTGCTCAGGGAACTAGGAGTCCTATAAGACACCCCAAACGAGTGAGCAGTTCTAATGTAAGATTATTTTCTTTGGCTGTTTTAGATTCGTGTTTGAAATGGAATAGAATAGCACGTTTCTTAAGCTCTTTTTGCTTGTAGAGTGAATGTGCTGCTGCACCTGCAAGTAGGCATTCTGAAGAGCATGATGGGCAACGTGCTTCTGACGTTGTTCCTGATATTAGTAATGGTGCCTCGGGACAGTCTGAAAATTGGATGGTATTGTCAATGGCAGGGGAAAAACCAGCTCCTCGTTTCAATGTATGTATTTTGTTACCATTAATGATAGTTATATCCTGGTTTAGAGATTAGACTTACACGTCTGCTATTCAGTTGTGAAAGGTGACTTCTTGATTTTTTTTTTTTTTTTTTGACAGCATGCTGCAACTGTGATTGGAAATAAGATGATTGTTGTTGGTGGTGAATCTGGGAATGGATTATTAGATGATGTACAGGTTGGGAAATTTTCTTTCCGTCCGAAACATTCATTTTCCTTTGCACCAACATATTACATTTTGCGAGCAACTCAAGTGATTGATTTTGCATCATTGTCTCTGCAGGTGCTTGATTTTGATAAATTTACTTGGAGCAGAGCCTCATCAAAGCTCTACCTATCACCGAGCTCACTGCCATTGAAGATTCCTGCATGCAAGGGTCACGGCCTGGTAAGTTGTAACAAGTAACAAATGCATAGCGAGTATGCGTGTCTGTATGTATTGTTTGAAAGCTATGCGTCCATAGAACTAATTGTCTAAGAATAACAGACCAGGCAAGATTGTTCAGTTGAGACTTGTGATTCATAGGGTGGGCTTCTTTAAGTAAAAATATAAATCCTAAGGGGACAATTTATGGACCAAAAGGATGATAGAAATTTATTCTAAGGTTAAATTAATAAACATACCCATAAGCTTTGCACTTTATTTCAAAAATACCTTTAAACTTTCAAAAGTTTCAATAATATCCCTTTTTTTTAAAAAAATTTAGGGATACAAAATTAACCCGTATGTTTATTTTTGAGACAAAGTACAAAGTTTAGATTCTCACTTTTTTTTTTTTTTAATTTTAATTTTTAAATGCTTGTTTGCAGTTTTGTGGGACATTTGAGGAATAATAGAATTTTTAGAGAGGTAGAGAGATCGAGTGAGTTATTTTTAGAGTTTTGTTTGCAGTTCTCTGTAGCTAGGGTTAGTTTTCTATTTCTTTTTTTCAGGGCTTGTTTTTTGTGTGTCCAGTACATTCTAACGCAGTTTCTTTTAAAAAAAAGTACCAAATTAGAGCAGGAGAAAAGCTGAGAGCAAGATATTCTATTAAAGCATCCTTTATGGAAATGTGTTCTACTGCAAAATATTATCATTTTATTCCCTCAGCAAAGTGTTATCGCACTCTTTATGATATCTATTTTTGTTCAACTTGTATCTCTAAAATCTAGTTCTGCTCGTGTTTGAAGGTTTCCTGGGGGAAGAAAGCTCTCCTGGTTGGGGGCAAGACAGAGCCAGGAAATGAGAGAGTGGCAGGTTATTATTCTACTATTTGTATTGATATTGCTCCTCTTTTATTTTGTAAGCTAATCTTTGTTGTACTTGCAGTTTGGGCATTTGACACACAGACAGAATGCTGGTCGCTGATGGAAGCAAAGGGAGATATACCTGTACTATTCTATATTTTCTTTACTTTGTCACAATTTAAATGTTGGTGGAAGTCTTTGTACACAAATTCATTAAGCACATTTTTTTCAAATGGTTTAGTGATGATTGATTTCATTAATTCTTTGAATTTTTTTCCTCTTCAAATTTTGAATCTTAATACCTGGAAATATAAACTTATTGAATATAGACCATCTAATTTTCATTGAAGCTCTTAAAATCGGTTTCATGGTTAATTCTATTTGATATCATTTCCACCTTAGGTTTTTTGTGATGTCAACACATGTAAGTTTGCAAAGGAGCTTTATTGTAAAAGGTAGCAAATTTGAGCGACTTTAATTGTTGCAGGTTGCTAGAAGTGGTCACACTGTAGTTAGAGCTAGCTCTGTTTTAATCCTCTTTGGAGGCGAAGATAGTAGGAGGAGAAAACTCAACGACCTTCACATGTTTGACCTTAAATCTTTTACTTGGCTCCCTCTGCATTGCACGTGAGTAACTTTGGCGTTGGTTGAATTCTTAGTAGTGCTTTTTCCCGAATTTTTTATTTTCCATTTTCTTATACACTATTAGGGATATTAGAAGTTTTCTTCTGCTCCTTATATTTCCTTATCTATGTCAGTGGAACAAGCCCATCTGCAAGATCCAACCATGTGGCAACTCTTTATGATGATAAAACTCTACTTATATTTGGAGGGACATCAAAATCCCGGACCCTTAACGATTTATACTCGCTTGACTTTGAAACAGTATGTTAACATGCTTTTCATTACAAAATTAACACAGTCTGTAATCCAGAATGTCATCCGGAATAATCCTGATTGTATGTAGAACTATTTTTGTACCGTTGCCAGATGGTGTGGTCAAGAATAAAGGTACGGGGTTTCCATCCATCACCAAGAGCTGGTAGCTGTGGTGTTCTCTGTGGAACTAAATGGTGCATAGCAGGCGGTGGAAGCAAGAAAAAGAGTATGTTCATTGTCTAAGAAGCAAATGCTTGTACTTCATCTCTTGCTTAATTTTTAGTGTCGTATTTGAGATATAAAAGCAATGTGATTTAATGGATTTTTACCCTGATCTGATTATTCTCTTTCTCGTTGTTTCCATCTGCTCCCAGGACATGCTGAGACTTTAATCTTTGATGTACTGAAACTTGAGTGGTCCGTTGCTGTCTTATCGCCTCCATCTTCTGTCACCGCCAATAAGGTGAGTGGGGAAGATTTTGAATTTGCTTCTTTTTATTCCCTACAGAAGGGAAGACTACAATAACATTCTTAATGGAACTTTATTATTATTAATCTACTGTTGCGGTGTACTCAGTGGATGATTACTGCTTAGTGCACATCCTTGTGTTTTGGAGTCTGCAGAACATTCTCTTGAAACAATAACTGTTACACACTAGTGGGATGCAAATTAAGGCTAAATCTCTTTTCACTACTGGGTGCATCAAACAGTTTTTTTTAGACATTATTTTGCTAGTAGCACATAATCACACACTTTCCATGTAGGTCTAACACCTTGATTGTATAATTGTTTCGATCATATACCATCTAATATAAATATAGTTTTTTATTCTTAAAAAAAATTGTTTTCTGAGGCGTAATCATTTGAAGTTAATATATTGTGTCAATAACTAAATTCTTACTTTGTGCGAACAATAATTATTGAATAGATACTTAAGATAGATATGTTCTTAGGGTTTCAGCTTAGTGCTCGTGCAGCACAAGGAGAAGGATTTTCTTCTTGCCTTTGGGGGATCAAAAAAGGAGCCATCAAATCAGGTAAGATTCAATATTATATTAAGTATTATTTTTTACTCGCTGAAATGTTAAATTATTTTCTTATAATTCTCCCTTCATGGTTGTCCCAGGTTGAAGTATTGACCATGGAAAAGAAGGAACCATCTTTGAGGGACCGATCCAATCCCAGTAATATCCCAGAAACTTTTTGTAATTCATGTACTTTTTTTCAACTTTGCATGAAAAACTTAGTAATGGTTCCTCACACGTTCAGTTGACTCGACTGCTAGACAAAATCTAGCATCCGCTATTGAACATGGCTCTGGAAGAAAATCCATTTCAGAGTCCTCACTTATCGATTCGAATCCTATTCCTGGAAACATTTCACTGCGCAAACAATTTCATAATGATGAAGCCTTTGACAAAACTACTAAGATAGCTAAGACTCAAGAAGATGATTCCTCTACTTCTCAGGTAACTCGAGTTGGTTATATTATCACTCTCTATTATGCAAGTAATAACTAATGAGTTCGATATTGGATCTGTATTTACTGGCCTTGTCAATTTTATGTAACTTTGCTTTTCAGTCCATAACCTTCATTGTTTGATAAAGTTCCAGTCACTGTAAGATATTGTTTGTTGGATATAATGTGATTTGGGTTTGACAATTGTGAATCCTTGTGTTTATTTTTGAGAAAATTTATTTAGTTCAGTTGTTGGTTGGGGTAGGTAACAGAAAACAAGTTGACTCAATCTGGGGGTGAATTCCATGTGGAGACACTGCCTTCCGTATACGAGTATGAAAGCTCAAATCCTTTCAAGGAAGGAGTTGGATATCATCCAATCGATAATACTGATCTATTCAGCGAAAACAGTTGTAAAATAGTAACATCATCAACTTTTTCAAGTATATATCAATTCTATGAAGCAAAAATGGCAGCCTTAATTAGAAAGAACGGAGTTCTGGAAGGGCAATTAGCAGCAGCAATGGCAAGCCGAGAAGCCGTGGAGAAAAATCTATCCTCTGCTCTAAAGATCCGGCAGGAGATGGAGAAAAGAATAGCTGATATGATAAAGGAGATGGAAATGCTGAGAGATAAGCTAGCAGGAGTAGAAATAGCAAAAGAAGAGGCTAACAGTCTTTCAAATATCGTCCACTCTGACAATGTACGCCTTGAACATGATGTTGCTTTCCTCAAAGCAGTTTTAGATGACACCCAGAAGGTATTATACTCATCTCGTGGTACGGTCCATGGTCGTATCGTGTATACCTACGAATTTAAGTACCATGAGGCTCAAGTATTGGACATTATTTTTTTGCTGTAGGAACTTCACTCTACTAGAGGAGTCCTGGCTGGAGAAAGGTCTAGAGCTTTCCAACTACAGGTACTCAACTAACTGGAACTGTCTCCCCTTTCAGTTTTAGTAGAACGTAGTCTTCAGTCATACTATTTAATGCATTAGGGACCACATGGTTGAATTCCGTCTAAACCGGGAATGAGATAAGAAGTAGGGAGAGATTTTTCCACGTTTGAGGGGACGGGCAGGGATTACATTCTCCATCCCCATCCCTGACCCTGCCCCGCTCCATTTTTATATATAAAAGTAGTTAGTTTTGCCATATATATATCAAAACCAAAACTATCTTTTATTTATTAATTTAGTAAATAAATAAAAAGCTTTTTTTAACCTTATATTTTTTCTTATGAAATATTTTTAGACTTGGTCTTATATTTTACATTTTTTTAATAAATATTATCAGTTTAAACATTCTTTGAAAAGACTATATATACAAGGGAAAAGTCCTCTACGGTTACTTGTAAATTTTTGGCTCTGATCCCCAGAAAAAAAATTGAGAATTTTATGGGGATGAGAAATGAAATAAAAGGTAGGAATGGAAATGAGGAAGGCTTCCCATCCTCTCCCCGCCTTGCCCCATGGATCTATGCATGACACAAGTTTAATATGTTCGACATCTAGTACCCCTCTTTTATGGCTAGAACTACTAGGACATCAAAATTCTATTGAATCCCAACTTTGATCTCTTCGTGTTCAGCGTCTGCTCGGCTGAGTACTTTCACTGTTGGTGTTTATAAAGATCACACTCATCATACGTTTTTATTCAGTTCCCATCATAGGCTCATGATTTCATATTTGAACATAATATTTACTTTTTCAGTCATCAATTGTATGGTTGCAGGTGGAGGTATTCCATCTAAAGCAAAGATTGCAGTCCATGGAGAACCGAGCACCGACACCGAGGAAACCATTCCATATGTAGCAATGCAATTTGAACGACGTGAATCACTCGAAAACCACAGTAAGCTTCTGTAAATTAAGATGATTCCAATTCTAGATGGAAAGATTATTGTTGCCAGTAATAATAAAAAGCTTACTGGAATCCATCCCCCTTTAGGCAGCAGATGTAGACTCTGGAATAGTTCACTTCAATGGCCTTAGATTGTCGTATAGTTGTAGCGTAGGGGATTTCAAAGCTTATATTGATCAACAAGTGTAAAAAGAGCTGCCATTTCCATTAGGACACACAAGCTAGCAGAGATATGTTGAGAGTGCTTTAGGCATAGCACCGGAAAACAGGCTCATCATATTCAGAACCAAATCTCTTTCAAAATCATGTTTAAAAGTAACATAATGTATTGTTTATATCATGTGCTAAGCTAGAAGGTACTTGAAAAACTTATGGCTGCGTCCGAAATAGTTGAATGGATCAAGTGAGTTGTCACGTTAGCATCCTTTACGGGTTCGGGTTCGGGTACTATAAGTTTTTCTAAATGGGTACCCATGATTACCCCTCGATCTTTTGTTTTCGTTAAGAAAAATATATGCATGATATAGAGCATGGCATGGTGTAATTTCTTGTTATTCCAAGTATTATTGCATGTAACTTTAGTGTAGTTATTTTGTGTTTATATCATTTCATAACTTCTACGATGAAAGTTTAGGGTTGTCGTGAAACCTAATAGAATTAATAATTGTTTCAATACTTTATACTTGTCTGAATATTTGAAAATCGAAATTATTTGAATGTTCCTCTTCTCACCGTATGTAAACCAAACAAACAACCAAGATTAGCACGGGAATTAAAAGGCCTCTACAAAGGTAAGAAGTAACTTTCCCTATGTTACATACAAATATATGCACTTTTGCTTATACCATAAATTTTGATTTGAGTTTAGAATTTGGCAGGGTCGAATTTTATTCACAAAAAGTTTAATGCCAAATTGAATAAACGAAAACGAATTACTCTAAACGTAAATTTCCAAGAATTCGAGGGTCCAAATACAAAAAGTCCCAGTAAGTAAGGGTAGTCGTTGATTCAAAACGACATTGTGGTCATGGACATGTCTATTGTTTCATCTCATGCACTAACTCGAACGAAGATAAAAGCCAAAATGAAAGGCTAAATGTGTTACATAATATTGTGGTCATAAACACGTCTATTGTTTCATCTCATACACTAACTCGAACGAAGATAAAGCCAAAATGAAAGGCTAAATGTGTCGCATAATCACTGATATATTGGTTTTACAAACATAGACCACAAAATAATTATGAAGCAAATTAAGGTAGAAATTTTGTTTATTATTATTATTCATCATTAATGAAGCTTTGAATAATAAGTGGAATTTCTTGGAATTGGCAAAAGAAAAAAATTCATTTTTTTCTGACAATTTATTTATTTTATTTAATTACATGTAAATGATTGGCCATCATTATATACATAGGCAGCTACCTTTGCTTGAATTTTGAGAAACAAATAATAATAATAATAATAATAATAATGTTTTTCCTAAGTTTTTTAATTTATTTTTAGGATGAGAATTAATGATAATGAGATTAGTAGGGTATGATGAGCTGAAATAATATTTTTAGTATTACTATGACATAATTGTTCTTCCATAATATTACCCACTTATGTATAACCATGTTACATAATCTATTCAATATGTGGGACCTACATAAAATAATAATAATAATAATGAAAATAATTTAATTTATATTTAAAATAAAACAATATAGCCTATAATTTTTTTTTTTTTATCAAAATTGCGCAAAAATACGTTAAATAGATTAACGATCTCTTAACCGTGCAATGCAAATACATTTACGATTAAGTTTTTCGAGAACTAAAAATGGTCGAAAAAGACGTAAAAGGTTTATTATAGACCATTTTTATTAAAAAAAAAATTAAAATTAAAATTATTATCATTGGTCAAACCCCCATTTGACCAAAGGCTCCAATTTTTTTTGTCCTTCTAGGATTCTACAACTGAGTACTTTGGTCTGCCACCTGCTAAGCTAAAAATATTATTTTATTTTATTTATTTTTATTCACTTTTTGAAATTAAAATATTTATTTTCGTTCCTATATTTTTAACTTTCATTAATTTTTGTCTACATATTTTTAAATTTTCTATTTTATTTCGATCAAAACGTGAACATAAATTTATATAAAATATATGAATTAAATGTGCATTAGTTAAATTTCAGTTTTATATTTAATTATTAAAATTTTAATTTTATGTTTAATTAATAGGAAGTCAACAATAATGGGTATTTTATAAATAAAATTAAATTGTTACAAAAACATTGAAACATGTTTTTTTAAGGAAAAAAAAAAATCTCTTTTTCCCCAAATCCCGGGCGACCCACTTTGAAAATATTAATAATAAAAACCCGAACTTGCCCTTCCCTGTTTCGAAACATGTGCAGAATTCTTGTCCCTCAACCAAATCATTAAACTAGGATGTTTTTTTTTTATGTGTTTTTTATTTCAAAAGAAAACCTATTCTTTTATTTTCAATTAGGCCCTCGTATTTCGATCAAAATTTAGAATCGTATCAAAAAAAATTTAGACCCGACGTTCCCTTAGCCTGAATTCTTGAAACATACTTTATCTTTACTCACATACATCGCATAAGAATTCTTAAGAGGTCATTCAGTTTTCGTTTGAATATGGTCTCGGTTTGTTTATGTACCCCTGTTTTACTCGAGTGTCAGAGTTTAACCTTTATTGTTTAAATCTTATAATCGTCGATCGAACTCTCGACTTTTGAGATAGTAACAAATATCGAAAAATTTGAAAGCTTTTTTAGAAATAAAATTGAAGATTAAATGATTAGTGGGAAGAAAAAATGGTGGGTTTGAAAATGTGGGTAGAGAGTGGACATTCATCCAATTTGTCGCACACACCTTTTCAGACGAGGGTTGACCCAACTTTGTGGTCTTCAAATTGGCAAGAACTCAAGGTAAGGAAGGAATGCTTCCCACTTGGGTTCTCCCATGTGCTTCCCATTTTCCTCTTCCACTTTCGGTGTTGTCTTCAACTAAAAATCCCTTTTTTTCTTTTTCTTTTTTGTTCTAATTTGGGCAAATGGGTCTCTACAAAAACCTATTTAGGGTAATGGGTGTCTCTCTGTTTGGGATTTTAGTGGATCGGTCAAGGGACGGACCTTCGTAGAAACCGATCGAGATTCCATGTTAGTTGGAGAGGGGAACGAAGCATTCCTTGTAAGGGTGTGGAAACCTCTCACTAGTAGATGTGTTTTAAGACGGATGGTGATATGTAATGGGCTAAACCGGACAATATTTACTAGTGGTGGGCTTGAGCTGTTACTGATGGTAATAGAGCTAGGCATCGAGTGGTGTGTCAGGGAGGATGCTGGGTCCGGTAGGGGGTGAATGATGAGACCCCATATTGGTTGGAGAGAAGAATGAAGTATTCCTTATGGTGTGGAAAACTCTCCCTAGTAGACGTGTTTTAAAATTGTGAGATTGATGGTGATATGTAACGGGCTAAAGTGGACAATATTTACTACTGATGGGCTTGAGCTATTACTAATGGTATTAGAGTTAGGCACGAGTGGTGTGTCAAGGAGGATGCTGGGTCCCATAGGGGTGGATGATGAGACCCCATATTAGTTGGAGAGAAGAATGAATTATTCCTTATAAGGGTGTGGAAAACTCTCTCTAGTAGACGCGTTTTAAAACTGTGAGGCTCATGACGATATGTAACAAGCCAAAGCGAACAATATTTACTAGCAGTGAGCTTAGGCTGTTACAAATGGTATTAGAGCTAGATACCGAGCAGTATCCCATCAAAGACGTTGTGTTCTGCAATGGGATGGATGGTGAGATCCCACATTGGTTAGAGAGGAACGAAGTATTCCTTATAGGGGTGTGGAAACCTCTCCCTATTAGACACGTTTTAAAATCGTGAGACTAACGGTGATACGTAATAGGCCAAAGCGGACAACATTTACTAATAGTGGACTTGCGGTGTTACAAATGGTATCAAAGCTAGGCAGTGAACGGAGTACCAGTGATGGTGCTGGGCCCCGTAGGGGGATGGATTATAAGATTCCACATTGGTTGGAGAGGAGAATGAAGCATTTCTCACAAGGGTGTGAAAACCTCTCTCTAGTAGACGCGTTTTAAAACCGTGAGGCCAATGCCAATACATAACCGGTCAAAACAGACAATATTTACTAGCGGTGGACTTGGACTGTTACACCCCTTCTCCGGTGGCATTTGAATTATAGAGATAATAGAATATATATTTGCCGCTTTCTGCCATTTGTCTTGTTGTTGAGATGTCTTTTGCGGTCAGAATGTGTCTCAAAATCATTATGTTTAAAATAGGCGGAAGCATGATTGTGAGGTATTGCTAGAAACAAGAAGAAGGAGCCTTACCCAATTGGATTATGATTGGTTAATGCTATTCCCAATGCCATTTTAGCATGTGAATTTGACTTCTTTCTTCTGTTCATTCAAAATTCTGCTATCATACATATGATTTAGATGCCCCCACACACACACACCCTTTTGCTTTCGTTTTGCTGCCACTTTAATCTCCTTCTCAACTTAATTTGCCTCGACTCTATCTAGCCTTTTTATCATTGCTTTTGGAGATCATACAGAAACAAAGCCACCCATTTTCCTTTTCATTCAAGGTTATGCACTCTACCTGTTTGATAAAAGGTCTCAAAGAAAGCTAAGCTGGGAAATTGTACAACTTTTTACAGGCATTCCTTCTGTTATTCTCTGGCAAAGTAGGCCAGTTTTCCCCTTGAATTCTTTGTTTTTTTTCTCTTTTTTCAAACATTTGGGATACATTTAGTGATGCAAAAAGTCACCAATTTTCATTAAAATGAACTGCTTTGGTGGGAATGTCAGTCTTCAAACAAACATGCGAAACACTTTTTGTCATATCATAGCTTAGTCAAAATACATTATGAGTCTCTCTACTTTGGTTTTTGTAATAGTTTTGGCCTTTGTCTTTCATTTGAGTTGAATGATTATAGCTATCTACTTAGCTTTAAGTGAATTCCTAATGGACTTGATATGGTACTACATGTCTTCTTTGGCCTCGTTGTCGTTACGTTTAGAGGTAAAAGTAGAGAGACTAAAACGTCACGAGAGTTGAGATCTAAAATATGATATATTTTGACCGACTTTATCGTGTAAGTGGATAGCAAGCTGAAGTGGGTTTGCTAGCATGAAAACAGACAAGAAAGTCTCAAAAGAGTAGCTCTTGTTTAGGATATAATTAATTCAGTGTTTTTCTTTGTTAAGATATGAATAACCTTAACTGCTCCCTTTGAAAATCATGAAGTGGACAACAAAAACAAGCCAAAGTTCTTTTCTTGGTCCTGTTTTTGCTCACTCACATGTGCAAACTGGTGGTTGTTTGGGCCTTGATATTGAACACATCCAAACATTCCTTAAACTAATCTTAATGGGTGTTTCTACGCATTGGTTGTAGCGGGGGACGAAACATTTCTTATAAGGGTATGGAAACCTCTTCCTAGGAGACGCATTTTAAAACCGTAAGATTGACGGCGATACGTAACTGGCTGAAGCGGACAATGTCTGTTAGTGGTGGGTTTAGACTGTTACAATAATAGTATCAGAGCCAGGCACGGGGCAGTGTGCCAGCAAGGACGTTGGGCCCCCAAGAGGGGTGGATTGTGAGATCCCACATCGGTTGGAGAAGAGAACGAAGCATTTCTTACAAGGGTATGGAAACCTTTTTCTAGGAGACGCGTTTTAAAACCGTGAGACTGACGACGATACGTAACTAGTTAAAACGGACAATATCTACTAATGGTGGGTTTGAGCTGTTACAAATGATATTAGAGCCAGACATCGGGCAGTGTGCTAGCGAGGACGCTAGGCCCCCAAAGGTGGTGGATTGTGAGATCCCACATCAGTTGGAGAGGGGAACAAAGTATTTCTTATAAGGGTATGGAAACCTCTCCCTTGCAAACGTGATTTAAAACCATGAGACTGATAACGATACGTAACTAACTAAATTAGACAACATCTACTAGCAGTAGGCTTGAGCTGTTACAACAACGGCGTATTATTCTTTCTCCTTTCTTTTCTTTTAGGGATTGTTCCAACTATTGTGGGAACTAGGAAAGAAAAAGATCAACATTTTCAAATATTATATCTGATGAGATTTGTACCTTTTTGTTTCATATCAGAGTGATTAAAGGGATTGAATAAGAAACAGTGACTTAAAGGAGAGTGTTCTTCCATAGAATGACTTCTACAACGTACTTTTTTTGTTCTTTCCTTTTTCTTCTTTAAAAAGAGCCTCAAGAGCTGCCTCAACCCTTCATCCCAAACCCAAAAAACCTCTGTTTTTTGCTTCTTTTTGTTCATTTTTTGCTCTAATGGCTACCTCCAAAGCCTCTGATAAAGCCTACCCAGTTCATGAAATTGCTCAAACTCAAATGGGTTTTGCTCTAATTCAAAGAAACTCATCTCAAACATCTCAAACTGCAGGAGAGAGAAGAGGCAGAAGAAAACAAGGTGAACCAGGAAGGTTCCTTGGTGTCAGAAGAAGGCCATGGGGCAGATATGCCGCTGAAATTAGAGACCCAACAACCAAAGAGAGGCACTGGCTTGGCACTTTTGACACTGCCCATGAAGCCGCCATGGCTTATGACAGGGCTGCCCTATCAATGAAGGGCACTCAAGCAAGAACTAATTTCATTTACTCTGACACCTCAACTTTCCACTCTCTTCTCACTGCTTTTGATGCCCAATCTTTGCTTCCTAATTCTGTCCTTTCTCACTCTAAAATGGTTACTCCGAACAAGAACAACAAGAACAATAACATCCCATTTACTCAATCTCTGCCCTCAAATCCCTGTTTTGATGATCTTGACACCAATTTCTTGTTCTCTAATGATTCAAACTCAGGTTACTTGAGCTGCATTGTTCCTGATAATTGCTTGAAACCCCCTTCAGATTCCACTACTTCAAATGATCTTCAAAAGTTGAGCTTCTTTGCCTCAAACTCCATTGATTCACAAGGTCTGGATGGTTCAGCCATGGCTTATAGTAGTTCAAATGATGGAGTTTGGGATGAACAGCAAATTTGGAAGAGTAATGGTGATGAACTCTCAGCTATAATCAATAGCTCCTCTTCTTCCTCATCCATGGTGGCTGAAAATGGAGATTTTCATCCATTTATGAACAGTTCTTATGGTGGTTTGTTGCCTCAGTCTTCTACTTGTTCTACTTATGCTCCTCCTTTTGGCGATGTGTTTGATTTTGGGTATCCATTACTTTGATTATTTTTGCCCCTCTTCTTTTCATGCAAGTACTTCCTGGCTTTTGTTTTCCTGTTGTGATATGAAGATGATCCATGTTCTAGCTCTGAAACTACTGTTTTATCTCTCATCTTTATGGAATTTTTATAGTTTATGAAGACAGAATTTCCAATGTTTTTGTATTAGACTGATACCCAATCTCTATTTTGAAGTGTTTCAACGGTGAAAGTTTGTCAAGATTACCTTTTTTGACCTAAAGAGTCGAAAATTTTAAAAATACAATCTCAATAATATTTTATATGTAAATTTATAAAATTATTTCGGAATTTTATTAGAAACACGCTTCTAATTTGAATCTATACCATGAATTTGAGCATAGCCCAACTTAAGGTATTGCACTTTTGACCTAAATCGGGATTTTGAATTTTCACTCTCACGAGCCACGCCTTTTTTACAACATATAACTAAAAATGATGTTATTTATTTAGGGGATCGAAATGTAACTCATTTGTCAAAATGAAAATAGCTCAGTTGTCGTTAGTACACTAAGATACATATCTTTTTTAATGTGAGTTAAAAGTGAACGTCTTAACGTGTTTCTAATTACATGGGTAGGCTAGCATTAAATACTAAAAAGTCGATAAAGTTTAGAGATTTTTAGGAGATTAAAAAGGTGAAACTCGATGTGAGTGTATATTTGTGAAAAGGGTTTGATAAGGACAGTTGTCCTAATCTTTAAGGGTCAATTTGTATGTAATAATATGCAGCTTACCCTAATCTAAGGATGTTTCTTTGTTTGTCTATAAATGAATGTCCTTTTAAATTGACCAAAACAAAGTTGGAAAGCATTTTGCATGATTGGTTATATTAAATAATCCATATTTTTATTTTTATTTTTTATTTTATTCTTTTATATAATCCAATAAAACTCATGAAAAAGTATAAATGGAAGAGCCAAGAGGTTTTTGAAAAACTAAAAAGAAAAGAAAAATAATGACAAAAAAGTAAGAATGGACCCTAAAACAACAAAGGGAATATCTTTGAGCTAAACAAAGCTTTATTACTTAAAACACAGAAAGCACACAAGAGACTATCGCCTAAAATATGACACCTCGAGAGGAGATCCCACCATTTCAAAAGCTCATTCGGGTAATGTTCGATAATCTTCCCTTCAAAGTTTTTAACACGTATCTGCTAGGGAGAAGTTTCCACACGCTCATAAGAATTTTTCGTTCTCCTCTCCATTCGATGTGGGATCTTACAATCTACTACTCCCTTTGAGGTATAAGGTCCTCGCTGACACTCGTTCACCATAAGTAAAAGTAGTAGCATACATGAACTTTTATTTTCAAAAGCTAAAAATCAAATCTCAAATGATTACTAAATGGAAGTGATTAGATTTTAGAGACAGACAAATAGAAATATATGAGTTATAAATTTATAGGTAAAAAATCATTTCTAAAACATAGCATACCTCGAAAATCCATGGAAAGTTGTAATTGACGCATACCTCGACTGGTTGAGGCATATGTTTTTTTTTTTGACCAAAATGTTGGAAGTTCGAAAAAACTATCCCATGAAAAGAACATTGGAATAACACCTAATTAATAAAGAAATGATCATTAAAGAGCTTTCGGCTTCAAAAGCTCTCTAATGCTTCTTCTAAGCCTTCGGCCCGTTTTGCTGCTTGGTTTTGGCTTTGGGCTTCGACTGATTTTCTTTCCATGTAGCTGATCGAAGCTTTTCATCGCCATGGCCTTAACTTCAGCAAATGGGGTCTCTTCTAGAGTGTTCTAGAAAGCAACAGTAACCTTAAGAAAGGAGAAAAGGAAATGGAGATCTGAATCTGAAAAGGTTCCCTCCCTCCTCAAGACAAACTAAATCAGGAACCTGCCTTACAGAATACAAGGATTCAACACAGAAGATGAATAGCTTAGATTTGGATTCTCTTCCTTTTGCAGAAAAGAAATGGTAAACATCAGCCAACAACAGTAACTGCATTGAGGATATCAGACATACATCAGCATTGCAATATAAGAGAAAGAGACAAATTGGGCAAGAATCAACAATATTGTTACCAAGAACCAAGAATATTGTTACCAAGAATCAACAATATAAACCATCAATGAAACTTGCCTTGTAATTTCAATAGCCAGACATTAATAATATTCAATGTTGCTTCCTAAGAGAAAGAGACAAATTGGGCAAGAATTACCTCAAGTATTGCATTGTTGGGAAAGCATCATCATTGCTATCGTACTTCCACTGCAAGAAGAAACCTGTAGGGTAGCCATAGTATTTTTCTAGACAATATCAAAAGTTAGGAGAGGGGGAATTATTTCAGCTCTAAAGTTAACAAAATTTCAGGAGGACTATTATATCATACGCAAGAGAGGAGAAATTGTTGTAGAATTTGTACGTTTCTTTTGAAATGTAAACCTTGTAAATTCATCCAAAGCCAAGCCAAGCAATGAATGTCAGTACGTAACGTGATATTAAAATCCCGTACAAGATCGCATAGCCATTGGGATGACTCCCAGAGTCTTAAATACATCTTTTTCCACAATAAATGAGGGAAAAAAACGAGTGGGAATAACACAGCTTCAAATTCATATTCAATTCGATTTGAAAGCTTGTGTTCTGGTCATAGGAAAATTTGGAAAGAGATAGGCATAAATCACCGTGGAACAGACCATTTTGTATGTCTTGAGAAAGAGTGATTAAAGCAGCAAAAATGGGTCACAAACTCCAGAGAGGCAGTCGTGATGCAGAGGTGCCTAATTTGATCGCTGCTTTCAGGATTATTCATAAGGCAGAGGCAGAAGGCTGTACGAAATTTGCTACATTCCTTTAGGTTGACCATAACTTATTCAGGCTGAGATAAATTTTAATATAAGGATTGTATGGACACAGAAGGTCAGAGCTGAGGTATGCTAGACCTGGACGACTATGGGACCATTGTAGTAGGAAAAGAAAAGGTCTTTGGTTTTGGGCTTGGGCAAAAAATAGGATGCTCTGATCCTGAGGCAGCTTGGCTTCAAGTACAACCTTCCACACTGGCGGTGCTGGAGGTACTGCTCTGTGACGGGCCAGAAGTTTGGGAAGATCGTTGAACACTTGAATGAGAATACATTTCTGTCCTCGATGTAGTTGAACCAACCAATCCACTAGTAGAGGTGCTCATTGATGAAGACATTCTTGAAGGGTTAGAATCCTTTCTGGATCCTGAAAAATGTTCAGGCTTCAACTCTGAAGATGAGGACGATGGGGCTAAAGTACCGGCTACTGATCCCACAGGGTAGGGTGCCACTGGCATATCAGCAAGAGATGATGCAGATGGACTATAACTAAGTCGATCCATGGAGTGGTCGAATTTGCACGCAGGGCCAAACTTGCACATTCCTCGTTGCATGAAGTGAGTACAAGGTGGTGCACCCTGACAAAAGATCACGTTAGCAACCATTCTGCCTACGCAGCTAAAAAGGGAAACACAACCGTACAAACATTTAGAAACTAGAGACAAATGGCTACCAGAAAATGCATTAAACGCATTATTTGAAGTAATGTTAATAAGTTCAATCAAGCCATTTAACTTGCACATATAGCAGCTGCATAGCGGAAGATTAAGAAGACGACTAAAATTCAATCGTTATTTGGCATGCAAATTACAGTGCAGTACAAGTTTACCATTAACGGCTTCCTTTCTCCCCTCTCAAAGAAGGTTAGCATGTAACTTAGCGCTAACTATACAGAAAATGTATGGGAGTTTAAGCACTACATGTGCCTCAAATCTAACAGCCATGTTACGAAAAGTCCTCAAGCAAGATACCCGAGGATCTGGAAAGGGAATATTTTTTTTAGTAAGATGAAGTTTATTTGAGCTCTTCCAACATGGATCTCGAGGAGGAAACATATAAAATATGATTGACAGGAAGATGAAAAAACTAAGTCCATTAGTGTAGATAATCCCAATTATTGGAAAATTAATTTCAGTCTCAGCAATTAACACAACAGGCATATTGAGGTTAAAAGTCCCCATAATTTAGTCTTCACAACACGAAAAATTTCCAGAATAGAATACATGTCTCAAATGCATGACCTACGTTAAGAACTCAAACAGAGACCTGACTGCAAATATTGTAACTAAACAATGAAACTACTCTTTAAGGATATGTTCCCTCTTCAGGTATTCAAACAAGTGCCAAAAAAGCATTATATAATCAATTTTATAGCTTAAGTCATCAGTGATAGGGAACAGTACAGATTATGTCTGGCTGAGCATTAAGCATTCCCCATACACCTGGGCAAGAATTTCAAGAATAGTTTTGGAATTGAGAAATTTCTTTTTACTTTCACTAATTAGATAGCAAGTGGAGAATCAGAAAAAAGCTAATGTCCATCACTAAATACATCCGATAGGATAGAATGGTTAAGATAGTGAGAGTGAATCAAGAAATAAGATAGACAACAAATATTCAAAATCTAAGCATCATTTAAATTCAAATGAGATTTTGGTGCAAAAAGAGACTAACCGGGCGCAGAGGAAGACCTAGCTGGCTAAGGACAACACCTGGACCTGAAGTAACGAATTCTGGCGGGTGATGGTATCTACAAGAGGATCCAAATTTACAATCCCCTGTTCTCATGTAATATTGACACTCTGGTTGGCCAGGTCTTTCTGGAAATGAGTGCTCCTTCTGGCTAGTACTAGAGGGACCAGCAGATGGCATGGGCTGATAGGATCCAGCATAAACAGGTGCAGAAGGTGAAACGTGTGCCATACCATAAAGTGGCCCTGATCCAACAGAAGGTTGGGCACTGGGGGAGGCTACTGGACTCATAGGTGCCTGCACCAGTTGTTAACAGCTCCATTAAGTGCACGGAGATAAAATTAAACAAAATGGCAAGTAAGACCAAGAGAAGGGTTCATACTGGGTAAGGACTCCAACTTGGGAAAACGCCTGGGGAAACCAACATAGGACCATAAGGGCCGGGAACATATGGGCTTGACAGCAATGAAGGCCTTGCAAGTATTACTCCATATTGCTGTGACGAATGAGCAGATGGAGATTGCACAGGAGGATAAACAGAGGGTGCAGGCACTGGTGTAACCTGAATAGGTGATGGTGCTGGAAACTGCAAGCCAGCCGGTTCTGGGTGATGAAATTTGCACGTAGCACCAAACTTACACTGCCAATTCTTCAAATAATAAGAACACTCCTTTTCACCCTGCCATCAAAAGCCTGTAGGTTAGAGAACTTAGATGGATATATAAATAGACATAAATGTATCGGTTTCCATGTCATAAAACGATCGAAACATGCTAAAGGAAGTAGACACAGACCGGTCGTAGTGGATAGCCATAGAAATTCAGTGAGACGGGGCTAAGAGAACCTCTTTCCTGCTGAGGATGGTGATACTTACAGGAAGCGCCAAATTTGCACATTCCTGTCCTCATATAGTACTGCAGATTTCATTAAGATCAGCATTATCAATGACAACCAATGTACATGAATCAACCAATAACAGCGCATTTTAGCCACAATGAACACACAAGTCCCCATCCCACAGTCTCAAAGAATTTCACTAACGCACATTGCCCAAGATCCTCCCCTTGAAGACTAGACACCAAAAGTTTCATATCCAATTGAACCACCAGAATGAAGTACCTGGCACACGGGCTGCCCTATTCGTTCGGGATACTCTCTTCCAGCAAGTCTCGAACCTCCTAAAACCTGATCAGCGCAAAATCCACCGAAATCAACGAATAAACAAAGAGGCGTAAAGTTGGGAAGCACTTCGCCGACAATTCAACGACAACATTTTGAAAAATAATGGAATCTTCGTAAAGTCGGAAGTAAACAACAAGAAATAAACTAAGAAAATGATTAGAAGTGAAGGTGAAGTAGAGCAATTGGAAGGATCAAATTGCTTAAATCCCAATCAAACCTCAAAGTAAGCCCTAAATTAGAGGAAATTAACAGAAACAGAAAAAGATCGACAGGAATACCGCGTTACGCTCACGAGGATGATTGAACCTACAACGAGAGCCATATCCACAAAATCCCGTACGTAGGTAATATATACAATCAGTCTCTTCAGGTCGTTCAGGGTACGATTCCCGCTCCCTCGATCCCAAAGGCCAAAGCGGCTCTACATTATGAGAAAATCAAAATGAAACAAACAAACAAACAAACAACCAGGAAATAGCGTCGAATCGTAGCGAAAACCTGAAATAATCGAGAGTGAAAATCGGAATGCAGAGTGGATAAACTAACCTCCATGAGCAGTATCGGGTCCGGAAGTGGTCCATTCAGGCGAAGGATCGGAGTGAGAGGGTTCCATAGAGTGACCGTACGGGTTCATGGTACGGCCTCCGGCAAGGTGAGAAGAAGAAGAAGATTGAAGAGCTTCAGAGAGAATGGAGATTCCGATTCCGATCACATGGGGATCGTGTTCGAGAGAAGAAACGAAGTTAGGGGAAGAGGAAGAAGCGCTTCCTTCCTTCTTGGATTTTCTGGGTTCCTTCCTTCGCCCCCCCCCCCCCCCCCCCCCCCCCC
>NW_019268536.1:608724-624095 GCF_002738365.1 Cucurbita moschata
CCCCCCCCCCCCCCCCCCCGCTCTCTCTCTCTCTCTCTCTCCTGCTTCCCCTACACAACAGTGGCTCTGTTCTAAGCTCTCTCTCTCTCTCCTCTTCTCTCTCTCTAGAAAGCACTTTTGAAAGCGCTTTTGTGCTTACAATCTCTCTCTTCCTTTCTGTTCCATAACTTTGAGAGGTTCTCTTTTTGTGTGTGTAAGAGTTGGTTGGTCTTTATACGCGCCAAACACACATAAATATATATATATATATATATATATATATATTTTTTTTTTATCTAATAAATATCTATTTTATCTTTTTTTTAGAGATAAAAATATACAAATTTAAATATTTAAATATTTATTTATTTATTTTTAATTTTAAATTTCAAATTTTAGGGATTAGATTTATGATTAAATATTTTTATTTTTTAAGTGAAAAATAATATAATTTAATTATGATTTAAATCATTAAGTTTTGATAATTAAACATTTAATTTAAATTCCAAATTTACATGTATAAGTAAAAATTAATACAAAGTTATAGAAAAAATACGATAATAATAATGTTTCAATTAAATTTGAGTGGTTGTCATCTACTTTGAATTATATAATTAATGGAATCGAGCAATAATAATATTTTTTTTTATCGAGTTTAAATTAAATTGAATAATCTATATTCAAAATTAAAAAATAAAAAGGTAGCTATTTTTAAATTTAGAGACTTAAATGAAAATTAAATTTAAAATGATATTTTATTTTTTTTTAAATTAAGAACCAAATGGTAGGAGTGTTCATATGATCCAATAACAACAGACGGATTAGATTAGGGAACTCAAATCTTAAAGGTTGGGTTCGATTTTTTTTTTATATTTTTTTTTTCGAACTTGGGTTGGGTTGTCGACTCAATTTGCAAGAACAATTTGCACGAGTTATAGTCCAATCTAACCCTACCCTATTTTTTAGAAAATTTTTGCAATCGATGTTAATGATGAATTGTGACTTATAAATACTCGATATTTGAATTTTATAAAATTTTAGTTATTAATGTAACATTTATTATGGATAAATAAGTCCCGGACAACTCAATCCAACTTAAAGCATAAATAGGGGTTGGGTTAGGTTGAATTGGATAGTGAACTCGAGCTACTTGAGTCATCAATCTAACCAACCCGAAATTTTGGAATAATCCGATACGAACTTTTTGCCTACAAATATCGATTCATATTAATTTTTGGTAATTTAAAAATATAATTATCATATTAAAATAAAAACATTATAGATATTAATAATGTGTACGGACGAGTTAGCATTGCTTAATCAAATAAATATTGGAGTTGTAACAATCAAAAACTTTATGGTCCTAATTTGAATCTAATTCCTTTTGTCTCATCTCTTTTCATATTTTATTCTTATTTGTTTATACAAAACTATATTTTAATTACGCTAATTTAAATTCCTACAAAACGGCATCGTAATTCATATCATGTAGGACATCACTTAGTAGATCATCTCGCATACATACAGGGAATGATCCGTCGTGTGGTTCATATCGTGTAGAGCACAGCTTTAGTAGATTATCTTATATACATGCACGGAGTGACCATGGGTTCATATTGCATAAGACACGACCCTAGTAGAATCACGTTATGTACATGCAAAGAGTGACATGACCCTGTAAGCAAGCTCGTATCGTTGTAGTATGACCCTATCAAAATTTGTTACATACAAGGAACGACTAGCATGTGTGCGCACATCATGCATGGCACGACCCTAATAGAATCCCATCACATACGTGCACGAAGTGACCTCATATGCTGTAATAGCCCAAGCTCAGCGCTAGCAGATGCTATCCTATTTGGGTTTTTTCTCAAGGTTTTTAAAACACGACTGCTAGGGAGAGGTTTCTACACTCTTATAAAGAATGTTTTGTTCCCCTCTCCAACCCTCTTCAGGGCCTAACGTCCTCATTGACACTCGTCCCCTCTCCAATCGATGTTGTTCCTATCTCCAATCAATGTGAGATCTCATAATCCACTTATTTCAGGGCCCAATGTCCTCACTAGTACTCGTTCCTCTTTCATTTGATGTGAGATCTCACACATGCAAACTTATATCATTAAGGCACGACCCTATTAGAATTTGGTATATACAAGGAGTGATCCCGCGTGTTATCATGTATGGCATAACCCTAATAGAAATCACATCGTACACATGCAACGAGTGACCTCGGGTTCTTATCATTAGATTGAATGTTGCAAATTCATGATAAAGAGTGAGTTTAGGGAAGAGAGAGAAAGGGGTAAATTGGTCATTTCACATGTAAGGATGTACTTGAGGAGAGAGATAACTAAGGGCTTATGAACTAAACCTCGGGAGGCTGCCTGTCTCGTCCTTAGAATAAGATTGAAAAGATTTCGAGGTTGTCTTGTCTAAAGTCCAGTTGGCATGTAACAAAGGGATTTTCTTTAAAAGGTTGTTTTTTTTTAATAATTAAAAAATATTAATAAAAACTTTATGGGATTATTAATTTTTAATTTGAGAGTTAGGTTTAGTCTATTGAGTTTATTTAATGTTGGTTCTCGGTCCCGACCAATTTCTAGAATTAAAATATATGATAGAAATTGACGTGTTTAGCTGAATTGCTTTTATTCAAATATTATATCAATTCATTCGTGTATCACTTTCACTCACATGTCACGTGCCCACAAGCTTTCACATTGGTTCTTCGAACCACGTCTTATTAGGAGAAGTATCGCTCTGATACCACTTGTAACGCCTCATACCCACGATTCAAAATTTGGATTCGACGCCTATTTGACTCTACATTCCCCTGCACCCCTTATGACAAGATGCACGTTTCTTTTCGATGCTTCAATCATAAAACTAAAACTAAGCGTGTTTTACTTTGAACAATCATGTATTAAGTGACTTCCTATGGACCGTGTCGATTAAAATTTATAATTTAACCTAAATTTTTATTAATAAATTTAGAACCTTGAAAATAAGATATTAGAGATTTCATCAACGGAGCATGCGGATGATGGCTTTGTTGGTCCGCAACGAAGGCCACAAGTCCACCAACCAAAGTTTGACACGTAATCATATAGTGTCACGTTCTCATTCGTGATTATATTGCACGTGGTAATTAAACGATCTGGGAAATGTAATTTATTTATTTATTTATTTATGATTTAATTTTCTTATAATTATATTATTTTGAGAACCGTTCAAAACAAGCTCTATATATATTTTTTATTTATAAAATAAATAAATATGTAGGAATTATTTCTCACATATTTTTTAAAAAATTTCAATAAATTTTAAATATTAATTCACAAAAATAACACACTTTTTTTTTTTAATTGAAAATATAAAATTCGAAAAAAAAATATTTATTTTGGAAAAGATCTAATTCTCTCTCTACAAAATACGGTGGGAAAAGGAGAGAGAAGAATCAAACATATAGAATTTAGAGTCAAAAGGGGATTTTAAAATAAATGAAAAAACAAATCCTGTAATCTTGGAAGAATTTGAATCGTTGATTTGGTTGTTTGGTGCCAGTAAATGGACGGCTAAGATAGGTTGAGATAAACGACGTCGTTAAGGGAGTTGGTGAGAAGTCTTAAATGTCGAGCGCCGGTGGTCGGGTCGACCCGGGAATTGCACCACGTGTCGGCGAAGTACCCGGAAACCGGACCAGATGGTCAGCCGGTGGTGGAAAAGTGGATTTTGACTTGGAAGATTGATGGCCACAAGTGGAGTGGCAATTTCGTAATTAATGGCTCATCTGTAATTGGTTCGCGTAACTGGCCCAAGTTCCCGAGTGTCGGTGACCTATTTGCTCGTTTTTTAAGTTGTTATAATTTACGGGCCGACCTATACTACTCTTCGTGAGCTCTGTCTTGTTTTGTAAATTCCCTTTTTTATGGGCTAAATTTAATTTAATATAAATTTGTTGGAACTTGAAAAGATGTTCGAATGTTCATGTTTCGGTTAGATGAATACCGTATTGTCCACTTTGAGCATAAACTCTCATGCTTTTGCTTAAAGCTTTTCAAAATGCCTCATACCAATAAAAAGAGTATTTCTTGATTATAAACCTTCGATCATCCTCTAAATTAGTCGATGTGGGACTTTCATCATCCAACCATTTCAATTACGACATCTCTCATCACAGCCTAACGACCCTTGCCTCAACAAAATTTATGATTCGCTTTCAGGCTCGAGGTTTTTGTCAAATGTGTTATAGATTTGGAACCGGACCCATATGATTTAAAAAAAAAAAGTTTATTATCTTTCTCCTACTATAAATAAAAGCTTAAATGCCTAATTTACCCTTCATTTTAAAAAAATATAAACCTATTTTACCATTAACTTAATAATTAATGAGTTATAAATAGTTTTGTATAACTATACCTTAAGGGTAAAAGGAACCATAGATTCCTCAAATATCACAAAAAAATTAATTAGTTAAAGTAATAAAAATCTAATTATGAAAATATAGTTAAAAATAATTAATTTAAGATATAGGGTTAAAATACATTTTCAATACAACTTAAAATAATGTAATTTTTTTTATTTAGTTATTATTACCGTTTCTTTATTTACTAAAAAAAATGGTAATTTTAAGAAATTCATATTTGATTCTAGAAAATACTATTTCATTAAAAAAAAAAAGAAAAAAGGTGACATATATTATATTAAGTGTTAAAATGTGAGATTAAAGTAATATAATATTGTTAATAATTTGAAAATATACCAAACATTTTTCTTTTATTAGCTCACTTAAAATAAAAGACATCAAAGTTCTATTATTATTTACAAATTTTATTTAACCATTATAGTCATTTAATAGGGACAAAATAAATGACAGAAATAATTATTAGACCTTGATTTCAAATTTAAAAAAAAAATACAAAAATACAAAAATATCTTTGGAAAAAAAAAAAGTGAAATCGAGTGGTCCCCACAAATGTTGTCCTGGCATTTCATGCAGCACTTAACGTGCCATCTCATAGGCCTGCAGTGGGCCCCACTCCTTTTGTTTTAATATGTATTATAAAACGGGCTTGGATTGGAGGAGATTTGAGATCGGACAACAATATGGGCCGGCCCAATTCGTTCATTATGTGAATCGGACAACAATATGGGCCGGCCCAATTCGTTCATTATGTGTGAATCGGACAACAATATGGGCCGGCCCAATTCGTTCATTATGTGAGAATCGGACAACAATATGGGCCGGCCCAACTCGTTCCTTATGTGAGAAGCAAGACTTGAAGAGTAGCAAGACCTTAATAAAGTATATGACATATATATAAATTCACATATATAATGATTTACATGTTTATCTTTTTAAAACGCGTCTATTAGAGAGAGGTCTCCACACCCTTATAATGAATACTTTGTTCCACTCTCTAACCATCGTGGGATCTCACAATCCACCCCCTTAGGACCTAATGTCTTTGTTCGCACACCGCATGATGTTTGGCTTTGATACCATTTGTAACTGCCCAAGTCCACTGTTAGCAGATATTTTCCGCTTTAGCTCGTTGCATATCTTTGTCAACTTCACGATTATAATATACATAGACTAGGGAGAGGTTTCCACCGCCCGATGTCTGGCTTTGATACCATTTGTAACCGTCCAAGCCCACCACTAGCAGATATTGTCCGCTCTAACCCGTTGTGTATCGCCGTCAACCTTACAATTTTAATACACGTATACTAGGGAAAAGTTTTCACACCCCAATAAGAAATACTTCGTTTCCCTCTCCAACCGATACGACATCCCTCATTCCCCTCACCGACCGATACGATATCACTCATTCTCCTCTTCGACCGATATGATATCTCACATAAATAGAGTAGGTGACGTATCAACTAGAAACACTACGTAGAATTATAATTCAAAATTAGCGGAAGAAAAGAAGTCAACAATCAACTCGAATATTGAGCAAAAACTAGTTTAGACATATTTGAATCCTCTAACTCCACTTTATTTGTAACGACCCAAAATTTCGAAAGTCTCGAGCAACAGATCGTTACTCCGTGACGTACAAAAATAAAAATGCGTAAAATTTAAAACATTTGAACTCATGCATGCAATTTGAGAACTAATTAAAAATAGTAATGAAAATCTTATATTCATAGAAAGACGGGAAGAGATCACTTAAATACATGAAGTGCAGGATTTAAAGGCAAAGCACAAACAAGACTACAGACTCAAATGTGATGGAATTCTCTGTAGCCAACAGCCCACGTGTGCCTCCGCCTCAACTGCTACATCAAACTCCACCTAAAAAGAAAGTTGAAGTAGCGGGAATGAGTATATAAAATATATTCAGTAAGCAGCTTGCTGGTAGTCGTATTTCTTAGTTAAGTCTTATTGATCTTGTTCATCGTTTGGTATCTTATTCTCCTCGTTTGGGCTCTGTCTAGACCACACCCTAAATTTTCTCATTCTATCTCTAGACCTCCAACCCTCGGAATACTCCCAAGTTCTTTAGGTCACTAGGCTAATTGTCTCTACTAGTCTCTCTTCTTCATCATCCAATCTCAAGGACCTTGAGGCGCGATCTCGATACTTTAGGTTCATGCATTTTAGGAATCGACCAACTATCAAGTGTACTACTGTAGACCCCTGTCACTCGTGACAAGTTCACTTAAAAGAAACTAACTGGCAAGCCCCTAAAAAGTAGCATCATTAATAAAATGACCAGTTCTATAGTTACGCGAACCCCTGACAATCGAGTCAAGTTCACAATTAGAGGTTAGTTGGCGAACCCCTAATCATCCCCCCCGGATAATCACTAACTCATAGGCATGAGCAATATCTCTTGACCAACTCTAATGTACCAATGTGGACCCGTCACTAAGTCCCCACAAGGTACCATCAACAATTCTAATGTACCAATGTGGACCCCTGTCACTCCTGAAGTGACAGGTTCACTAATAGAAAGTTAACTGGCAAACTTTAAGTCCCCACAAGGTACCATCAACAATAAAATGACCAGTTCTATGGTTACGCGAACACCTGACAATCGACTCAGGTTTACGATTAGGGGTTAGTTGGCGAACCCTAATTGTCCTCGAATAACTGCTCATACTAATTGTCCTCGAATAACTGCAAATACTAATTGTCCTCGAATAACTGCAAATACTAATTGTCCTCGAATAACTGCAAATACTAATTGTCCTCGAATAACTGCAAATACTAATTGTCCTCAGATAACTGCAAATACTAATTGTCCTCGGATAACTGCTCATACTGTAACGTGCGCAACAGAGGCATAACTTAATGATTTAATTATGGAAAGCTAGTCATGAATCTCAGTTCTTAAGGTAGTTGCATAAGCGTTTCAGTAGAGTTTCAACAAACATACTCATTCTATGCTCAAACTTCTAAAACATACTTCTTATACCATAATTTCATATATACTATGAGCTAAACCCAAGGTTCTGAGGTGCCACTTACTTAAAACACAGAACGTTTTTGTTCGGATTTGTGTCTTTGGAGGGTTCCAAAATTTACCAAACTCCTCAAATAATTCCATTGCATGCTCGCCGTCTTCGCTCCCTCTGATTCATTTCCAACGCCTACAATCCTCAAATCTCATAGATCCAAAGTGATATCTCGATTCTCCATTCCCTTCCGCCCATTTCGACTCTTTTTCTCCACTAAACTCAAGCTCCAAGCCTCGGCGGTGGAAGTCCTCAAACTTATCCCTAATCGATCGGATGGCGCTTGTGCATGGACTCACAACGAGTTCTCTGGTCTCCGAGAGTTCGTGAGCTCCTCCTCCATTTCCGAGGGCTCTCCAACCCTCTTCTTCTGCCCTCGAAAAGTCCTTGAAAATGGGTACTCCACAGTCTTTTGCTGCAGGCGGTCTTTCTTTTTATTTTTTTATTTTATTATTATTATTTATTTTACTTTTTATCCGATGGATATTACATTATTATTGTTACAATGTGCTATAGTCAGTTCAGCTCAAACCATCATTTAGTAAACAATCTAAATAGCAGCCAATTCAGCACAAGCTCTTGAACATACATCAATTTTAAGATATCAATAGACATATGAACAAGCAAAACAGGTAAATGTTAACATTTAGAGAAGGAAAATGAACCTGCTATCTCTTAGCATCCTCCAATTTCTCTTTATACAACTTCAACAATTCAGGAATCAGCTCCTTATGAGGGTCGATGAATTTGGCTAAGAATCGGCTTTCAGTAGAATCAAACAGCAAAGGAAGATTCACATCTTTCTTAATCAAACCCTTTGACAGCAAAGCTTGATAAACAGAGCCTCTTGGCACAATCCTCTTCTTTAAACTAAGTGAAATCAGAGCAGGTCGCTTTGCAATGTATGAAGGTTCACATCCAATCTTGTTCACAAAGAAATCCATTACGCCATTGATCTTATCCTCGGAAGCCATCATACACCATGGATGCCTTCGAAAAGCGGAGAGAATCTCTTCTTCAGGCCATCCCCATTTCTTGTAAACTTCAACTTTTTTTCTCCATGTAGATTTGCTCATTGCTCGCATAGCAAAAACAGCAAGAACAAACTTCAATCGCAGAGGGTTGAATCCCATTTCCTTAACTTCCTCCACAATCTCCTTGAATCGGACGGTGTTTATCAAGAACACTCGTGGTTGGTAGTGAAGAATGGTTGCAATGTTGGAATCAGGGACTCCAATTTGTATTAGAGTTTCAACATTGGGACGAGCATGAATTTGGAGATCACAAGTGAGAATACCTAAAAACCGTTTTATGGATGCGACAGTCTTCTCCTCAGTTTGAAGTAGCTCTTGAATGTAATCAAAAGCTGGAATGATTTTTCTGTCTAAACTTCGCGCTAAAATCGAAGGAAAACTACACACTAATTTGGCAATCTCGGGGGAAGAAAGGCCTTTCGATTGAAAGAACAACAATTTTGGCAATAGCGTCTTTTCGGGGTTCGCGGAAAGAACTTGAGGGAATTTCTTGACAAGATCAGAGATCTGTGTTTTTGAGAATCCATGATTCTCAAAGAACACGATTACAGGCTTCTCATCGTTCTCTGGCTTGACAGAATCAGAATCCGGCGATGCAGATTTTGGAGGTGATGCGATCTCAGAAGAAGTCGATGAGTATCTGAGAGATTTCAACGGACTTTCAGAAAACCCGTGAACAAAGACTGATGATGGCCGACTGACTACAATGATCCGACGAAGCAACAACATGACTGTGAAAACGCGAGGGAAAGAAAACCTGCTTCCTCTTGAGAAGACGAATCGGAGAAACACGAATGCCTCGCAAGAGTAACGAATAATGAAAACGGGAGGCGGAGGAGTGACTGCGAGCGGCGGGAAAGGGCGAATGCCTCGCAAGAGTATCGAATAATGAAAATGGGAGGCGGAGGAGCGACAGAGAGCGGCGGGAAGGGGATTATGAGAGAATGGCGGCTGGAAAGAATAGGAGGCGGGTTAGGGTTGCCAGGGTAAATTATAAGCATACATACGATCATGAAGACTAAATATAGGATTAATTGATTTAAAAAAAATTAAAATGTAATTGCCATATACTAAGTTGAATTTATTTAAATATTATTATTTTATAATAAAATTCAACCCATTTAAATATTATTTTACAATATAATATATATTAAAATGTAATTGCCATATACTCCGGTTTTCTTTTGAGTTATCTTATGCAATTGACGTGTAGCCGAGTGTCACGGTCATGCTCGTCCAAGGCGTGTTGCCCATGGCCGCATGCCCATGACAAGCCCAACCCTTTGTCTTTTTATATTCTAGTGTTTTACTTTCGTATTTTCTAAGAAGTATGACGTTTCAGAAATATCATGATGTGTATTTCTAGGAAGTATGACCTTTCAGAAATATCATAATGCACTATAGCATGATGTACTAGAGAGGAATACGACTAGTTGTCAACTTCTCCCTACCCAAGGTTATATATTGCGAGCCGTTGTTATTTCTCTCTTGCTTGCTTATACAACGTTTCTTTCAAAAACTACCCAAGGTTATATATTGCGAGCCGTTGTTATTTCTCTCTTGCTTGCTTATACAACGTTTCTTTCAAAAATCTCTCTCGTCCCTGGTTTCTAAAATCTTCTCCTAAAACCGAGGCCAGAGACTCAAGCATACGTCGCTTGGCCGTAGGCAACGCAAGAACAAATTAGCTTAGCTCACTTATCATTGGAAAGTGAGTACTGCACAATTGCAAGTCCGCTGCCTTCAAAAGTGCGATTGTGACACCGAGCTGGGAAAAAAGGCAATTTTGTTTGAAATATTGATTTGTTTCTTTTAGGCAATGTTTTTCTATTTCGAGTTTTTGTATTCGGGATAATTCGGTAAAGGAAACAGAAAAATCAGCTGCTTAATTTTTCTCGTTTAAACTCGTGCTTTCACGAATAACTATTCTTGCTCTAAAAGTATGGTTTCTATGAAGAGGATTTTCGGTGAATGTAAGCGCCGGCCTGGTAATTCAATGGATATTAAATTAGTGTGATAGAACATGTCTATAGTGGACTTGATGCTCCTGAATTTCAACCAATTCATAACGGACTCTAGTGCTTATATGTGTGTTCAGATTGGTAAAGCTCATTGCCCCGTTAAGAAAGTCCAGAAGTGTTAATAAGGGGTTATCTTCCAGAAGTGTTAATAAGGGGTTATCTTCTGCTAATGAGGCCTTCTGAGGATGACTTACGCAAGATTTATTCGGTCTTTCGACTTTCCATTTGTCTATATCTGAAAAAGTATGATGTTTCGTAGTTTCAATTTAGAACTTAAGTTGCTATTTTGGTCTGTTGACTCTCCAACCGATACAGTATCTCTCGTCCCCTGACTCCACTTTATTATTGTTACAACGTGCTATGGTCAATTCAGCTCAACCCATCATTTAGTTAACAATCTAAATAGCAGCCAATTCAGCACAAGATCTTGAACATACATCAATTTTAGATATCAATAGACATATGAACAAGCAAAACAGGTAAATATTAACATTTAGAGAAGGAGATTGAACCTGCTATCTCTTAGAATCCTCCAATTTCTCTTTATACAACTTCAACAATCCAGGAATCAGCTCCTTATGAGGGTCGATGAATTTGTCTAAGAATCGGTTTTCAGCAGACTCAAACAAAAAAGGAAGATTCACATCTTTCTTAATCAAACCCTTTGACAGCAAAACTTGATAAACAGAGCCTCTTGGCACAATCCTCTTCTTTAAACTAAGTGAAATCAGAGCAGGTCGCTTTGCAATGTATGAAGGTTCACATCCAATCTTGTTCACAAAGAAATCCATTACGCCATTGATCTTATCCTCGGAAGCCATCATACACCATGGATGCCTTCGAAAAGCGGAGAGAATCTCTTCTTCAGGCCATCCCCATTTCTTGTAAACTTCAACTTTTTTTCTCCAGGTAGATTTGCTCATTGCTCGCATGGCAAAAACAGCGAGAACAAAATTCAGTCGCAGAGGATTGAATCCCATTTCCTTAACTTCCTCCACAATCTCCTTGAATCGGACGGTGTTTACCAAGAACACTCGTGGTTGGTACTCAAGAATGGTTGCAATTTTGGAATCAGGGACTCCAATTTGTATCAGAGTTTCAACATTTGGACGAGCATAAATTTGGAGATCCCAAGTGAGAATACCTAAAAACCGTTTTATGGATGCGATAGTCTTCTCCTCAGTTTGAAGTAGCTCTTGAATGTAATCAAAAGCTGGAATGATTTTTCTGTCTAAACTTCGCATTAAAATCGAAGGAAAACCACACACTAATTTGGCAATCTCGGGGGAAGAAAGGCCTTTCGATTGAAAGAACAACAATTTTGGCAATAGCGTCTTTTCGGGGTTCGCTGAAAGAACTTGAGGGAATTTCTTGACAAGCTCAGAGATCTGTGTTTTTGAGAATCCATGATTCTCAAAGAGCACGATTACAGGCTTCTCATCGTTCTCTGGCTCGACAGAATTAGAATCCGGCGATGCAGATTTTGGAGATGATGCGATCTCAGAAGAAGTCGATGAGTATCTGAGAGATTTCAACGGACTTTCAGAAAACCCGTGAACAAAGACTGATGATGGCCGACTGACTACAATGATCCGACGAAGCAACAACATGACTGTGGAAACGCGAGGGAAAGAAAACCTGCTTCCTCTTGAGAAGACGAATCGGAGAAACACGAATGCCTCGCAAGAGTAACGAATAATGAAAACGGGAGGCGGAGGAGTGACTGCGAGCGGCGGGAAAGGGCGAATGCCTCGCAAGAGTGTCGAATAATGAAAATGGGAGGCGGAGGAGCGACAGCGAGCGGCGGGGTAGGGGAAAAATGGGAGGCGGAGGAGTGACAGCGAGCGGCGGGAAGGGGATTATGAGAGAATGCCTGCAGGAAAGAATAGGAGGCGGGTTAGGGTTCCAAGGGTAAATTACATTTTAAAATATAAGCATATATACGATCATGAAGACTAAATATAAGATTAATTGATTTTTAAAAAAAATTAAAATGTAATTGCCATATACCTAGTTGAATTTATTTAAGTATTATTATTTTATAATAAAATTCAACCTATTTAAATATTATTTATTTTTAATTTTAATTTATAGCTTGGTCAGCCAAATTTAAATAGTTGAACGAAAAAAATTAAAAAATTAAAAAATTAAAAAGATATATAATTACATTTGGTACCAATTTTTTTTTGTGCAGTACAATAGTTTTGAAGTTTCGCGGTTATGCCCCTCAAATTCCATCGTTCTGCATCTTCTTCCTTCTCTTTGGCTTCATTCTTGTCGACACTCTGGATTTCGTGGCCGTCTTCTTCTTCATTGATTGGTTACTCCACCACTTGAGTTCATGCTCGCAGTGTTTGTTTGATGTTCAGGACCTAGACGTGCTTTGACGGGGAGCAGCCATTTGAAAATCGGTAATAATCTCATTTTTTGCATCTATCTAGGGCTGTTTGTTGACGACGAACATTTTGTTTCTCCTTAATTTTTATGTGGATTTTGTTTCTGAGTGAATTGAGCAAGATTTGTATTTCGTTTTCTTCTTGATGTTACATATCTGTAACTCGGTTGAGAATTGAGATCATTTGCTGATACGGTTTTATCTAAGTTCTCTCAAATTCTCTTATTCGTTTTCTTCAATTACTGGAATCGGGAGTGTTGTCGCAATTCAAGTGTTGATTTTTTCGTTTCATTCCGGTGTGTTAGTTTTCAGCTAACATGCATTGGGTTACTTTTGACGAATTCGTGTTTCATCGCTACTCCGGTTGCAATGGTTTTCTTTTGAGTTATCCTATGCAACTGACGGGTAGCCGAGCAGGGGAAAAAGGCGATTTTGTTTGAAATATTGCTTTGTTTCTTCTAGGCAGTGTTTTTCTATTTCGAGTTTTTGTATGCTGGATGATTCGGCATTGATTTTTCTTTCGTAAATCAGCTGCTTTATTTTTCTCGTTTAAACTCGTGCTTTCACGAATAACTATTCTCGCTCTAAAAGTATGGTTTCTATGAAGAGGATTTTCGGTGAATGTAAGTGCCGGACTGGTACTTCAATGGATATTAAATCAGTGTGCTAAAACATGTCTATAGTGGACTTGATGCTCTTGAACTTCAACCACGTCATAACAAACACTATTGCTTATATGTGTGTTCAGATTGGTAAAGCTCATGGCCCCGTCTAGAAAGTCCAGAAGTGTTAATAAGCGGTTATCTTCTGCTAATGAGGCCTTCTCAAGTAAATACGTGGAAGATGCTAGCAAAAGCAAGCAGAAGGTATGTATGTTCGTGATGGAGGATGACTTACGCAAGATTTATTCGGTCTTTCGACTTTCCATTTGTCTATATATGAGAAAGTATGATGTTTCATAGTTTCAATTTAGAACTTAAGTTGCTATTTTAGTCCTGTTACAGGCTATCTTGAAGTAAGTTGCACAGTGTCGGTCTAACTATTATCATAGTTTTCTTGCTGTTAAAGGCTAAATGTCTAAATCACGACCATATTCATATTTACCGATTGTACGGTTGTTAATGTAATGTAAACTCCATTTTCCTTTCTTCTATTTTTTTTCTTTTAAATTTTCATCAGTACATCATACTTAGTATGAAATCTAATCTGGAGTCTATGCGACCATTGATTAGTGTTGTCTTAAAATTCTCACTGTGAAAGGAACAGAACACAATAAGTTTGGTTCAGGGTAGTTTTGTAGCCATCTTCTAACCATCTTCTGATTATTTGCAGAAGAGGAAATTTGCTGACCTGTTAGGGCCTCAATGGAGCAAGGATGAGGTTGAGCAGTTCTATGAAGCATATCGTAAATACGGAAAAGATTGGAAGAAGGTTAGTACCAATCTATGGAATGACTATGATAATGATGTTCAAGTGCTGCGAGCCAGTGAATTTCTTTGGCACAGTAGACTTGAGCTGTGTATCTTTAAGTATCGTGTCTCAAAATCATGCAATACTTTCTTTTAAAGTTTCTTAAAAATGAGCTTATACTTTAATTTTTTCGTAGATGTTAATTGTAATTTGCTACTGTAGTTGCACCTCATTCTTCAGTCTTAAACTAGTACTAGTTCTGTATTTGGATTGAAACATTTTTGTCTGGTACTTTGCAGGTAGCTGCTGCAGTAAGGAACCGTTCTACAGAAATGGTCGAGGCCCTTTTCACCATGAATAGGGTAGAGGAAGTCAATCCCATTTATTTTTGTATTGCTACGAATCTTTATATAAAAATGGCTTTTCTGGTTAAGTATCCCGTAAACTTGTCCGTCGTATTCCTAGTATCAGGGACCTATATTTTGTTAGTTGTATTCATAGCATACAATCCCATTTACTTCTCTAAATTTATTATCTAATCGTAAGGGCACCACTGCACCTTTATGTGTTTCACATGCAATCGCTGATCTCTATTATTGCATACTTTAGGTCTTGAAAATTTTTAGTTGTCATGTACTATTGAGTTTTCTTATATCTGGTCAGAGAACCTTTTAGTCCTTGGCCACTTCGATTGTTGTAGCTCTTTTGAAGTTTCACTTACCTAACACAATCTAAATTGGTACTAGATTTATCTTTTCACCATTCCCGAATCATTGTACTTCCTGAAATTCTGGGTTTTGAATTGGCTTTCAAATTGATCGAAAACTTAAATACTTGAGATTTGGCAATGTCAACACAGTGACACTATCTTGTTATTGTGGTTTTTCTATGCATATTTATTTCAGGCCTATTTATCACTTCCAGAGGGCACTGCTTCAGTTGTTGGGTTAATTGCAATGATGACTGATCACTACAGCGTACTGGTAAGATGTCTGTTCTATCTGTGGGTTCTTTTCTCCCCTTCTTTCTTCTCTTCACCCCACTTTTTTTTTTTTTTTTTTTTTA
>NW_019268536.1:624338-627834 GCF_002738365.1 Cucurbita moschata
TTTTTTTTTTTTTTTTTTGTAACAGATCAAATTATTTACTCAATTGAAAATTTTTATTTCATCAATATAAGTTTTGGTTTCCTCAATATGTTATTTTGGCAATATAAAACTTATTTACCACTGATTCTATCATCCTTTACGTGGTCACATGCAGGAAAACAGTAAAATGTCGGTCTAGAAGCAAATGCATGTTGTGGCGTTCGTTTTTGTTTTTCTTTTTTTTTTAAAGCTAATATGCACCAATAAAAACGATGTAAAAGAGGCTTATGAAGACCTTTTAATCTACAATGCTTTTAAGATTACATAAATGCTCCTGCAAAAAAAAAAAAAAAAAAGAAGAAGAAGAAGAAGAAAGAAACAATGCACTATATAAGGATGCTCTTCAATAGGATCTTGTTGATATAAAATCATCAGCAAGCATGGGGAGGAATCATTTGTTTGGTTTGCACTTGCAGATTTTTCCTCCTCTAATAGCTCAGGAAGTCCTCATGACCCTACTGCTTTACTAAAAGTAATCCTTCTTTTAGACTGACATAATAAAGAACCGAAATATACACTGAAGTCTGGAAGTGGGAAGGAAATGGATAAACTTTAGAAGGCCTTTTTCCTTTTATTGATTGGAAGATATTTTGGGTGGGTTCCCTCCTTTACTCTCTCAAGGCTTCTTTCCCAGCCTTAATCATGGCGACAGAGTATTGAAGTTTGGAAATTCTGTAAAGGTTTCTTGCTAGACCAAGTTTCATCATATCCAACTATTTGATTTAAAAATGTGGAACCTCAAAGTGGGAAAGGAAGTGAAGTTTTTCATGTGGACCTTTTCCCAAGCTAGAATCAACACATCGATGAATTGATGAAATTTAGTGAGGGAACATTAGCATCTCTCTCCGGCCCTCCTCCAATTGGTTTGTGCTGTGAAATAGCACAAAAGTTAGAATTAATCTCCCTTAAGTACTTTGTGCTCCTTTTCTGTATTGGGTTCTGGAAATATTTATCAAGCTCACGTGGGACCTGAAAACATTGAAGTATCTTTCCATTCATTGGTTATATATGAAATATAGAAATAGGATTGTTGATGTAGCTTGTATTTCTTCTGCAATATTCGGTTCATTGTATTTTGTTTCTGTATCAGCATATTGAATTTACATGGAAGCTACTTAGTATTGTAAGGCTATTGTTGAGGTCATAGGGTTGTCTTTATGGCTCTTCTGAGGTCTAAAATTGATAGATAAATTGCCAGAGAGACAGTGAAAGTGAACAAGAAAGCAATGAGAATTCTGGAGCAAGAAGAAAACCTCAAAAGCGACTGCGTGGAAAGTCACAAAATAACAACTCTAAAGGATTGGATGCACATTTTGGAGATGCTTCACAATCACAGTCATTTCCAACAAATTATGGCTGCCTGTCATTGTTGAAGAAGAGGCGTTCTGGTAGGAAATGTCTCAAATTTCTCTCTTAGGTGATTTAGGTTTTCTTACTTGTCCTTCATTCTATATCTTAATCTGTGGAGGTGCAATTATTGTATGTTGTTTTATTTTTGGGCACTTGGATGGTAATTTCTGGAGTATTTAACTTCAAAAATCATTTACGGGAAATTGCAGTCATTACACTGTCTATTATTTAACTTTTAAAATCATTTATGGGAAATTGCTGTCATGTTATCGGATTTGAGTTAGTGATGTTAATGTGGATGGTGTTAGGTATTAAACCTCATGCTGTTGGGAAACGAACTCCACGCATTCCTGTATCATATTCTTATGATAAAGATGGTAGAGAGAGGTTTTTTTCACCCTCCAGGCACAATAGCAAGCCAAGGGTTGATGATCCAAATGATGATGATGTTGCTCATGAGATAGCTTTAGTTTTAACAGAGGCTTCACAACGAGATGGTTCTCCACAACTTTCACAAACACCAAATCCAAAAATTGAAGGTCATGTTCTTTCACCTACCCGAAATGACAGGATGGTAATGATTCATAGCTCTTAGACACATGCTATTGCTTTCTTTACTGTTATTTTGAACATGTAAAGTGATCAACTGATAAGTTGGATATTCAGCAAAGTGAATCAGGCATGATGAATACGAAGTTTCGATGTAGTGAAATGGATGAAGGTGGTTGCGAATTAAGCTTAGGAAGCACTGGTGCTGATAATGCGGACTATGACCTGGGGAAAAATTCTCGTGAGATTCAGAGAAAGGGTAAAAGGTACCATGGAAAGAAGCCAGAAGTTGAAGAAAGTATGTACAACCACTTGGATGACATCAAGGAAGCTTGTAGTGGGACTGAAGAGGGACAAAAATCAGGCAGTTTGAGGGGAAAACTTGAAACTGCGGATTTGGATGTAAAATCTGTGAGATCCTCTTTTAAAGGTCCGAGGAAAAGAAGTAAGAAAGCTCTATTTGGAGGTAAGCTGAAAGATATATCGGAATTGGGTTGTCAACCCTTCTTTTTTAGTTTGTATTTATCTGTTTTATTACTTATTTGAGGAGGGTGAATTATTAACTGAGCTATTGTTCTTGATTAAAGTTGTGTCTATTTTCCTTCCTTTTCAATGGTGCATATTCGCTTATGTATGGGATGGTTATGTGAGTTGTGAAAGGGACGGGGGATTATAACTGGAATTTGAATTCTTTGTTCAATTTTTAAAGTAGTTTTTATTTGGTCTGGTGGTCAGTGCATTCCTGTTTTCAGAAGCTTTAACAATTTATGGTTTAGTTGCAGCATTAGCACTCTTGGATACCGAGTTTATTTTAAAATTACTTTATTTGTCACGTCTCATTAGAAGTACTTGGGCCTTTTTTGCTGACTTTTTCATATAAACAAGAAATTAATTGATGGTTAGAGTACGGAATTTTTTTCAAGAATGGAAAGTTCAAATGTCCTATTTCTGCTATTTTTAATTTGAAAACGTGAATTTATATGGTTTTATTTTAAGATGCTGCTTCTAGCCACTATTTCATTAGATATTCAAATGCTTGCATGCATTTTTATCTTTCTATTTTTTTGACGTTGTCATAACCGGAGAAGCAAGACTATGTTCATATCTGCATTCTTGTGGTTGTTTTCTGTTCAGATGAATGTTCAGCATTTGATGCACTGCAAACTTTAGCTGATTTGTCTCTAATGATGCCTGACGCAAATGCTGAGACTGGTAAAAGTTATTCTTCAATTAAATTTTTTTAGGTTTGTCTCATGAAAGCTAATTATATGACGTGTCTTGGTTTATTTATTTAATTATTATTAAAAAAAAATTGGTTGTCAACAATTGTTCATCACTTTATGCGTTTCTCTAAGTTGCATGTTTTCCTCTGTCTTCTCTCTTTATAATACTAATGGGGGAAAGCTTACAGAAAGGTAGTATATGAAACTGATTTTCTCAAAATATGAAGAAAATGTGGTATTGGTAGTCATAAAAATTCAGTAAATAGCGTGCCAGCAAGAGAAAAAAAAAAAAAAAAAAAAAAAAAAAAAAAAAAAAAAAAAAAAAAAAAAAAAAA
>NW_019268536.1:628370-657267 GCF_002738365.1 Cucurbita moschata
AAAAAAAAAAAAAAAAAAAAAAAAAAAAAAAAAAAAAAAAAAAAAAAAAAGAAGTTAATCAGTATAGCACGTCAGCAATTGCTAGAGGTCAAGTAAGTTGTAGTCTTCAGTTAATTGAAGCTGGGGCTAGCCATAAGTGGGTAGGATGTTGAGTAAATGGAAACTGGTTGCTTGATGACATTTGTGTTACTCGACGTGCATTCATCTGATTTTTATTCCAATGAAGACCCTTGACCTCATCTTATGTTTGGGTTATCATTCTATATTCTGGCATGTTGCGATCTAAAATCTAGGATGGCTGCACACATTTGATTTAATCAATAAACTTTGGGCACATCCTCTATGTTCAAACTCTCCAGCTTGTTACTAAATAAATGAACTGCAATTCAATCGAATCACCTTAAATTTATCAGATGAAATTAAATTTGGTGGCTTTCAAATTGATTCTTTGTTTTGTGATTCTCAGTATCTATTCCTCCCCCTTCCCCTTCCCCCCCAAACTATGAGAGTGATGATGATCATAATCTTTTTGTTTCTCTTTATTAGAGCCTTCTGCAAAGGTTAAAGAGGAAAATCTTGATGTCATGCACAAGTCTAAAATAAAAGGGAATCATTCAGTTGCTGGAGCTGAAATTTCTGCTCTCAAAACATCTAAAAAGGTAAAAGCTTTTGGCAATAATGTTGGTCCTATTCTGGAATCTGAGAGAATTCAAGGATCCAATAACGGTAATCGAAAAAGGAAACTGAAGTCTTCTCCATTTAAGGTAAGGATGGATTGCAAGCATAATTTTTCTGGTTCTAAATTGCTGCTATATCTTTTAAATCATTTGTCTGTTGCGGAATGAATTTTGACAATATGGAAATTTATGGTCACAGATCTCAGCTAAAGATGAAGTTAACAGTGATTCTCGTGTCGGTGACACTCTGAAAATCAAGGTGTGGCTCCTATTTGGTCATTGTTTTAAAAGAGTACCCTTACTATTCTATCTTAATACTTTATTCTTGATATGAACAAGGAAATTCAAATGAACTCACATTTTGAATGAGTGAATTTAGTTATCCTATTTATAGTCCTTTTTTCTTTTTGAACATGAATCTATTGATGGATGAAAAGATAGAAAAATGTTCTTCAGGCTCTCAAAGGGAGTGAAAAGAAAACCAAACAACCAAACAAAGTAAAAGTCTCAAGATATTCAATGTTCTTAAACATTGAATAAGAAAATGCCTTAGAAGATCTCAACAAGCCAAAGAACCAAAGAAAACCACTTCGGCCTGTGTGGTTTTCAAACCGACAAGTGAAACTGATTAGATTACAAAAAAATTTGAAGTATCTACGGCAACCCCTCACTCTCATGAATAGAAAGTTTATTGTAATTAAATTTTGAACTCTCAAGTTTTCAATCCCTCAAGTGAGGGAGAGTGTTAAAAATATAATTAACTTTATCAACCCATCCGCTTATAGTTTTGGATTAATTGGTGGTTTTGCTTGTCCAAATTTTTTTATTGGAAGTTAAGAAAACTTACAAAAGGAAGATGACAAGGCATCAACCCTACTAAAACTGATTGGATTACTAATGATTTTATAGTTACTGTTCATCAAGCTAATCTGAAAAAGCTATCACCTTAGGCCCTATTCGTTTTTTCAATGAGGTAAATGAAATTCTACTTGAGGAAAACATTTAACAGCTACTCTAGGAAGTCACAAGTCATGCCAACATGAGCTTAGCTTAACAGTTAAAGTATCCTTACTCTTCTAAGTGGTTGAGGGTCTAATCTCCACCGATGATCTTACATTCTAATAAAAAAGAAGTCATAAGTCATAGAACACCTAAGAATATCTGGCTCAGCAACGTTCCAACACTTTAGAATGCCACTGCAAAACCATAGACTCTGGAGCATTTTTGTTTCCAAGCTATCGAGAGTAATCCATACTTCTAAATCATCAAATAGCCGTATGAAGATGGAATCTTCTTGCAGAGATGGGATCCCAAAATAACACTTGAAAAATGAATCTATGTCCTATCTTTCTGGACTACACCATTGACAACATTTTTACAATATTAACCACTTCCATCTTAACATGCTAGCCATGAGGATATTAGTGTCACCATCAGACTTAAGTTTTGAAATGAGTCTTCTCTCTTCTAGCATTGACAACTTTGTGGAAGTAGGCATTCCAATTGAGATTAATAGAAAAATGTTGCAGCTACCATTTTTTTTGGTGTAGTCCACTCCAACAAGAGACCGTGAATGATATACTAAGTCACAGAATATGTAAGAAAAGAGTTATTCTCTCTGAAAATGTACTGATTTGTTTCCACCCATGTAAGCCTCATAAAAGCTCTAAATGCAATGCACACATTTAAAGAATCTAGCCTCATTTTTAAACCACCAAATGGACAGGGCTTGAACTACCAATCCTTAGTATGACTAGGACAGTAAGTAGAAACCCTAAAAGAGTTCATTTCTCCTTTGTGTTTACTTCGTAGATTTTGATTTTCCATTGTCTTGTATGTTTTTAGTAAAGGCTCTATGTTAAGAATTTTGTTTGCAAATAGCTCTTGCACCTGTACACTTCGTCACCTCCCCCCCAATTTCATAGTTTTTTATTTTGTTTTAGGCTGCAGATGAAGCAAAAAGTTCTGTTGGTAAAGTTAAGCGTTCGCCTCATAATGCTGGGCTTGCAAAGTCTGGAAAATTATCAAAACCTCTAGATCATCACTCATCTTCCAGTACCGATCATAAAAGAGAAGATGGTGACTATGCTTTATCCACAGCACAAGTTCCATCAACTAATCCAATCAGCTTACCTACTGAAGTAAGGAGCAGGCGGAAGATGAACCTGTGGAAGTCACAAAGAGATTCAAAGACTTCAGATAACACTTCGATTGATCGACTTAATAGACCTGCTCAATCAATAGATGATAGACCAAATGATCTCAAGGTTAAATATTTATGGTCATGACATATTTTTTCTTGGATTCTGGATTCTGTATCATATACTGTGTATGTTTATAATTGCAGGAGCAGCATTCTAATTGTCTATCTTGGCATAAATTGCGTAGATGGTGTGTTTATGAGTGGTTCTATAGTGCAATTGATTTCCCATGGTTTGCCAAATGTGAGTTCGTAGAGTACTTAAATCACGTTGGATTAGGTCATATTCCTAGATTGACACGTGTCGAGTGGGGTGTTATTCGAAGGTATTTTCTTTCAACTTGTCCATTTTGTATCCCGTTAACTCATTTGGAGACATTTTCTATAGAAGGCCAAATTTTCTAGTTCTGCTTTGATTCAGTTCCCTTGGGAGGCCACGGAGATTCTCTGCTCAATTCTTGAAGGAAGAAAAACAGAAGCTAAATCAATATAGGGAATCTGTTAGGAAACACTATGCTGAACTTTGTGCAGGCACAAGGGAAGGACTTCCAACTGATTTAGCTCGGCCATTATCTGTTGGACAGCGTGTTATTGCCATTCATCCAAAAACAAGAGAGATCCATGATGGAAGTGTACTTACTGTTGATTATAGCAGGTGTCGTGTTCAATTTGACCGGCCTGAACTTGGGGTTGAATTTGTGATGGTAATTATGTTTTCATGCGTGGTTTATTTTTATATCATCTTATTTGTTCATTTGAGAATTGAGACTGCTGTAGATCTTTACAATTTCATATGGGCGTTTTCATCCACAAGTGCTAAAGATTCCCAATTAAAACAACTGTTTAAACTACATGTTAGAATTACAAAGCCACTGTTTCCTACACGATTTGTTAATTTTAGACGATGATCATGGGCATTACACTTTGCTGACCATTGGTATTCTTTGCCACGGAAATCACTTCTTATTGATTGTTTTATATTTAGTTATGTATGGCACTGTTTATATTTGTCTTCTTCATCACACAGGATATCGAGTGTATGCCTTTAAATCCAGTTGAAAACATGCCTGCAAATTTGTCAAGACATGGTGTGACACTTGGTAAAATATTTGGGAACCTCAACGAGGTCAAGATTAATGGCTTACTGAATGAGGCGAAGATTGAAGAATATATGAAATCAACCAGTAATGATAAACTTGATAGCACTGATGGTTCTGTGTTTGTTTCCCCCATCAACAAATTAATTAAACAAGCAAAGGTTAGTATTCTGTTGTTTTTTTAATTATATGATACGGGTTAGAAACTTATTTTGTGCTCATTTCTCCACCAGTCATCACATAAGCATGCTAATATGCAACTAGAAGGTTGCAAAGGTCATATTTTCATTAATATAAAATTATAGATTATGTAATAGGATTCTTTTTTCTACATTTTAGACATGGATAATTGGATTCCATTATATGCATGCTTTGAACTGGAAGAGCTGAATGTCACTGATAGAACTCCTTCAAATATAGGCAATTCGACCTTACCTAGAACTTTTAGAGGAATTCATTAGAATCAAGTATTCTTGCAGATGATGTCCATGAAGCATTCCAAACACCATGCTAAGGAAGTTACAAAAAAAAACCCCTTCTAAGTTGTACAAAAAGAATTTAGATTGTTGTTACTAAGAGCACATAAAATTTGTGCCAAGAGTTAAGAGCAATAAAAAGGAGAATATGCAAAAATTGACACAAGGATTTGTGTAGTCGTCAAAGATTCTACTGGTCATTTGAAGCGATCAATGTCAAGACTTAAGAGAAGGCTCGGATATCATGTAGTCATAGAGTTTTCTCCTCTTTTGAAGGGGTCATCAACCGAATTGAGGAGGCTGTTCATGTTTAGGGAAAGAGCAGTGTGCCAATGGCAGTTGAGAACCGTGAAATTCCAAAATAGTTAGGAAAACGGTAATTTAAGAGAAATAACTTTGTAGAGGAAGAGAAGGTTGCAAGCTCTCCAGCAAAAGGTGGGTCAAAGAGGTGGGCCTGAAAGGGGGAGTTATCTCCTAAAGTCTTCATTTGTTTAAATAGGTCCACAAGGAAGTAAGAATCTGGGTGAGGGGTGGGGGCACTGGCTTCAAGGTTAGTGTTCCTCCTAACGAGGAATAGAAGGGCATTCCTCATGGGACGAGTAGCCGTTTAGGGGAACTTGGGGTTGTTAGTGGGTGGAAAAACGTCAAGCCAAATGACAAATCATCTTAATATCCATCTTTTCCTTGGAGGAGGGTTTTTTTTTCTCTCTCTTCTTTTGGGATAGAAGACTTTTTGAGGACAAAATTTTGAATTAGGTAATTGGGAGTTACGAAAATATGTTCTATGGACAATGTAAATCATAAAAGACTTAGAATACGTTTAAGTCATGGCAGACCTCTACATAGGGATTGATTATCATATGGGTCCAGTTGGTAACTAAATGTAGTAGGGCCAAACAGTCATTCTATAATAATTTAGTTAGAAACTGAATTGCCAGGCACCAATCAGTACTGGACGGGGTTTATTATCAATGAGAATGTATTGGTATTTTTTTCTCTTTCTACCGGTGATTATCTGCAAGAACGCTGTACTCTTTTGGTTTGATCTCTTATCTTTAAGAGATAAGACCTTATCTCATAATTTTGTTCATTGGCCACTTTTATTTCTCTCCTTTAGTTGGACCTAGTTGGATAAGTTCTTCTGTACCTATTCCATTGTATATACATTTATAATCTACGTCAGTTGAAGGTCTTTTATATTATGATTTCTAATCCTCCTAGATATTCTTCAGTCATTTATATTATGATTTCTGATCCCCCGAGATATTCTTCAGTCATTTATATTATGATTTCTGATCCCCCTAGATATTCTTCAGTCATTCCGCTGACTAATTCACTTAGTTCCATGGATAACAAAGACTCATCTTAATACTGGGGTTTTGGGATGACTGAGTTTGACATAAAAATGCTTACTCTACAATAATGCCAAGGCATTATCATTGACCTGCCTTGATGTAGAACATCTACAGAGTATTCGATCCTTAATTTCAAGAATTTTATAACTGATAAGGAGTTGTTCGTGGCCAGGTTGACCTTGGGTGCTCTAATCTACAAGCTAAATTTGGGCTTAGTGAGACTGTCGGTATTCAACAGGAGGCAAGTTCCCAATCTTCTGCCCTTGCTCAAATTCAAGCAAAAGAAGCTGATGTTCATGCGCTTTCTGAATTGTCACGTGCACTTAGCAAGAAGGTAGTACATTATATTAGCTTCATATTATCAACTTTATGTAAGGATTTTGATTGTAAGAAATCAACTGTGTTATACTGCAGTATCAAAGAGAGATTAAAATTCGAGAGGATTATCTCTCTCCTATGTCCCACAATGGATTAATTCCCAAAACTTTGCATACCTCCAATCTTCCTGACTACCTCCGTTTGACCCTAACTAATTACCATTATTCATTAATAGTATCTTAATAATATTCACAATATATTGTCTTTAATATTCTAACACTTCATTTATCCTACGCTGGTGGAGACTAGGTTGAAAGGCAGAACTCTATTTTGCTAACCTTAACCTCAAATTCGAATGTCTTTTAGCCTGACCGATACATGCTGAAATTTAGGAGGTGGTAGTGTCTGAATTGAAGCGCTTGAATGATGAGGTGTTGGAAAACCAAATAAGTGGAGACAACTTGCTCAAGGATTCAGAGAACTTTAAGAAGCAATATGCTGCTGTGCTATTACAGTTGAATGAAGTTAATGAACAGGCACGAGTTTTGATGAACCCATTTCCAGTTTCATCCCTTTTTTTTTTTTATTCAATTGCTTATTTTTCTCGGTATGTATAGGTTTCCTCTGCTTTGTATTGCTTGAGGCAGCGCAATACATATCAAGGGACTTTACCATTGATGTTCCTCAAGCCAGTGCATGATATGGGCGACTCTTGCTCTCATGCTCAAGAACCCAGTTCCCATGTGGCTGAAATTGTGGGAAGTTCCAGAGCAAAGGCTCAAACAATGATCGATGAGGCAATGCAGGTTTAATCTTTACTATTGTCTAACCATTTTGAGCATCGGCTGGTCGGTCTTTAGAAATTACAAGTACTCTATCTTGCGCGGGATGTCAATGTCAAAAATGGACATGCTTGTCTAATCGATTGTTAAGTCTATTAGTTTTAAATATTAAAGAATTTAGTAGCATGAATTAGTTCTAATATAACAAACTAATAGATCGCATAAATCAAATTTCTATAAGAAAGATCTATAAAGCAAAAACACAGATTTATGGATGTATATTTTAATCTTTACATTTGTAAAGTTTCGTCAATTTGTTGAAAGCGTCCAAGTCCTAAATGCATCCTTCAGAGTCCATGTTGGAGATCTCTTTTCCTCTAGATTTTGTGCCTCCTCTGACTTCATCCACTGTTAACAATCATTTCAGGCAATTCTAGCTCTGAAAAAAGGAGAAAGTAATTTGGAGAATATCGAAGAAGCCATTGATTTTGTAAGTAATAGACTCTCAGTGGATGATTTGGCCTTGCCAACTGTGAGATCAACAGCTGCAGATACTAGTAATTCCCCTCCAGTATCTCAGAATCATTTCAACGTGTGTACATCAAACCCATCTATTGCTGATCATGTAGTTGGTCCCAAGTCCAATGGCCTATCCGACAAGACTGAAGTGGAGATCCCTTCAGAACTTATTGCACACTGTGTAGCCACTTTACTCATGATTCAGGTAAATGGAGCTTCATTTCAGTCCTCCTTTGAATTGTGTTTTCTTTCTTGGCATAACGTTGTTGAGCCAATTATCTAATGATTCACCGATTTGTTTGGGATTTTCTGTTCTGCATAATTAAGAAAATTATGATTTGGGCTGTTTATTCATCACTAACTGTTTCATACAGTTCAAATTACCAGAGATGGAGTGTTATACTGTTGTGATCTTGCATAATATTGGTTGTGAATCATGTAAATAATAGTCAACTATGAACTTTTGGGCCGTTTGGTTCTTCTACTCATGCATGATGATATTAATTTTAGATCTCCAAATCCTGATTGTTGCTAAAAACATGCAGAAATGCACAGAAAGACAGTTTCCACCATCTGATGTTGCTCAGGTATTGGATTCTGCCGTCAGTGGTTTGCAGCCTTGTTGTCCTCAGAACCTTCCACTATATGCGGAGATCCAGAAATGCATGGGAATTATAAGGAGCCAGATACTTGCGCTCATACCCACATAGGTTCGAATCTACTTCCCTTGTATTAAAACAAATTGAAATCGTGAGTAAATACGTCTTAGATAATATATTTTGACCTCACTTTTTGAATTATAAATGTGTATCTCTTTGGCTATCAGTTTTCTTTGTTCACTGTACCATAGACTGGAATTATGTATAAATCATTATAGTTTGAGCAAAATGTAGTTTCATTGAATGAATTCACTCCACCTGCTTCTGCATTAGTCGCATTCTTATTTACTTGTCGCTTCCTGATTTTGGCATTAGATTATGCTTAGGATAAACCCTTTGGATTAGAAGTCTAGAATATCAAATATAGTAGAAAATTCATTGGAGTAGAAGAAGACCCATTTAAGCATGGAATTCTAGAATGATCAAATAGGTAATAGTAAGTATTCAAGCAATTGGATTACAAGAAAGTAGAAGCTAAAAGCATTCTTTTGCTAGAGAAATCAAGTCAATCAAATGTTTAAGATTCGTGAATCTGAGACTCAAATAATCCTCTTAACAAATATCAGGAACAGCAACCCTGTAGGGCTCAATAGCTTCTTGATTCAAAACACAGCATTTTAACTCCTTTCAGGTTATTCCCCAATCCAACCTTTTGAAAACTGAATATCTCCAGTTGTGTTAGTTGTGTTTCTGCTCACAATTTCAACTTCTTTTTGGGTCTTTTCCCAACGCCACACCCGGAATCCTCAACGATCTGCAGTAAAATCACCACAGGTTTATCATGGAGAAATATATAGAACCAACACCCAGAATACACAGCTTAAAACAAAACATTGAAGGGATTTCAACCTTTTTTTGCCTTTTATTCTTCTTAGTTTTCTTGTTCTTGTTCTTCTTGTTCTTCTTGTTCTTGTTCTTCTGTTTTTTAGGCTCAGAATTCATGGCTTCCCCATCGTCAAAAGAGGCCTACATCATCACCATCATCATCATCATCATCCTCCGTTAAATTAGTAGTTCTAGAATGATAAAAAGGGCAAGGAATCCTGAAAGGAAAAACCTCAGGGTCATCGAAAGTGTCCACATGGCGAATATTTGTGCCAGAACCTGAATATAGAGAAGAAAAGGAAAGTTGATTAGTAGTAGTAGTAAATTTATGGTCTATGTTCTTCATGATCTCTACAAAAGCAACCTTCCTTGCAACAACAAGAAGAAAAACAGAGACAAGAAAAAGGGGGTGGGGAATACGAACTGGAGAGAACAGAGGCCTTGGCATTCCGAACGGCGAGCTCCAAAATCTGGGGATTGATAGAAGACAAACCATTAGGATCTTGATGCAGTTTCCTGTCGAGAAACTTGGCGAGAGCCGCCGCCTTGTTTGTCTTCAATGGACCACCAGGATGAGCCAACCTTGGAATTCAAAGAGCCATTGAATTTAGGGATGAACAGAAAGAGAAACCCTAGGGAGTGGGGTGGGGAGGGAGAGATGAAGAAGAAGAAACCTGGGGTGAGATCTGGAGGAAGTGGGTTGGGATGGGAGTGGCGCGAATTTGCTGCCCCGTAAAGCTCGTCTTTCTTCTTCGCTAAGATCCTCCATCATCCTCCTATTATTATTATGCCCTTATTACTTTATGGATTTTCTCTCAAATCTGCAGACGGATGCTTTCTTTCTGCGCCTTTTACCGCATCGCCCTCTTCCCTCCTTCCTCTTCTCTATTGGGGATGACCGGGAAAACTCCATTTTGTCGTCTCACTGGGCGGGAGGCTGAACGACGTGTCGAACCTTTTTTTTTTTTTTTTATTAAATTTATTAAATTACAAGTTTACTCGGTTAAACTTCCAACTTTGTTTTTGTTTTTTTTTTCATTTGGGCTCCAAACTTGCTGGCTTAGCTAGTTTCTAACCTAAACAAGAGGATAACGTGATTTTAAAGAAACCTACTTTTGTGTAATACTAGTCGACCTCACGGTTTTAAAATAAAATTTTCACTCTTATAACCTCCAACTACTAGTAAATATTGTCTATATTAGCCTGTTTAGTATAGTCATCAAGAAAAAGTATTTGTGTGAGTCAAATGTAAACGTTACCGGGAAAAGCTCATTTACATTAAATTGATTAAAAAGAAAGAAACTTCAACTCTACACACTACACAGACAAACAAAGCATCTCTAATTTTCATTTAGAAAGCGTTTAATTGTTATGATATGATAATCAAAACACAAAAATTCAATGAAGAATTTTGAGGATGAGAGTGAAGGATGGTCAGTTTCTGCATTTTTTAGCACTCTCCAATCCCAATTCTGGTCTCCTTGGTGAATTCGCAGTCGTCCTTCCTTCAATGATTTCGAAGCTTATTAGGATAAATAGGAGACGCTATTTGTGTTATTTTTTCGATCTCATTAGCCGTCCAATCAGTGGGCTTTCGACCCGAGATTGAGTTCTAGTGGTTCTTCTCAAAAAGACTAAAAGCCGAACTTGTTCATTCTGACTTTTCTGTTATTTATTTCACTTGACTCCTAACAATCATAAAATAAATCAAGTGTTGAGTAATGCAACTAAAACAAAAACAATCAAGACTTCGTCCCCAAAAAAAAATTAGAGGAATGGACAAGAGTACAATGAAATAAACGATTTAGTAATAAGAAAGTAGTCGGATATTCAAACCGTGAGAGGAATTTGTAAAGGACTTTCAAAGTCTGCAACCGTAGAACGAAACATTCCTTACAAGAGTGTGGAAACCTCTTTCTGGCAGACACGTTTTAAAACAATATTTGCTTGCATTGGGCTTAAGCTATTACGTTACTTCTCTTGACATGACTTTCATGTTTTTTTAAATAAACATTTAAAATTCTTAGTTGAATTCTTTAAAAAAAAAAAAAAAAAAAAAAAAGTTTTTGTTTTGTTTTAGAATTCAAATGTTTCTCTAAGAAAGATGAGAGCCGTGCTGAAGAAAATGTGAGAAAACAAACACAAAATCAAAACATTAGAGGTCTCAAAAATCAAAAAAAAAAATAAATAAATAAATAAAAATTCTCTCTATATAATCCCTAATTTCCTCAAGAACAAACTTATGTACTTAAAAACACATGCACAGAGGAAGGATCAGAAAAAGGGCAGAGTAAAGCTCGTGTCCTTTTTTGAGGGCCATTATCAGTGGGCATGGAGACGTAATGAGGCACAATTGAATGCTTTGATCACATCCCACTACTACCCTTATTAAAAATGTAAATCCAACCACTATCAACAAAACATATATGTCAATGTGGTTTGTGGCCCACTACCACAATTTGGGTGTTGAAGAGTTTTTGGAAGGAATGGGTCTTCAATGAGTAGCATACTTTCCTCATTAAGCATTATCTTCCCTGAAGAGAGAATTTCTAGTTAAACAAATGATGATTGTCTTGAACAAAAATAATAAGATCTGTTTCAAAAACATAATGATAATGACAAGATTATGAGTCATGAAATTGGCTCACATAACTCTCAACTTCAGAGCCATCAGCAATAAAAATAACAGAGACTGAAAACAGCTACTAAATAAAAACATCCAAAATTTTGCTGCAACAGGAAAAGGGAACGCATGCAATATATTAATATAAATGTCAAGAAGAATTAATCATGTCAGGGAAGAAACAAAGCATCAAAGATCATAAATACTACTCAAGTATGGCATGTTGTAGTATTGGCTAGATCTTTAAATTTTCTTAAAAGAAGTGTATACTAAATTCTTTAAACGTTTAAACATTAAGAAATATAAGCACATTCTTCAAAGTTTGATAAATTTATTTGTTTTATTCAATAATATATTTTACTAAACTCAGAGTAAAGATGTAAAATCTTGAAATCTAAGACTAAATTGAACCAAACATTCAATAGTAAAAATGAAACATTTTAAAACCTAAAAACTAAATGAAGAAGACACAAAACTCTGGGATGAAATGAAAGTGTTTTTCACTTGGTAACTAAACACAAAGGGTAAAAGTCATCAGGAAAACGACACAGCCAAGTAATTTTCCTGTTGAGCTTGGAATATATTCGATTCCTTGTAAAGGAAAAGAAAGAGAGAATCTTACGAAGCCTCTATCAGAACAAATAGCGATTCCAAGTAGCAGTGAGTACCAGTGGTCCAACATGTTCTGTTCTACAATCATATCACAATAGACAAAAATGGTAATTCAAAGGAACTAGAGTTCTAGGAGGGATTTAGGAGTCATGTACAGTGTCGTTAAGGAAAGGCTGCCTTCGCATAAGGAGGACCAACCCCCCCCCCCCACTATGTACTTTCAGATTCACCCTTAATTTGAAGCCAGTTTTTATCAAACTTTACAAAAACAATGATAATAATTTTCAGTCATCATAGAATCATTTGTTAATCATCATACACTAATAATAGAGACTCATGGTAAGTTAACTAAAATTCAACGAGCTCAAAGTACATGAACAAGAATGATATTTTAATTCTTTTACTAATAGTATCAAACCTATGTTTTCTTTTCACCTTCATCGATACTTTCATTCAACAATCATAGAATCAAAGATGTGAACATTTGGTTGACACCTAAATTAAAAGTTTTGTTGAGACCCCTGGGGGAGAAGTGGAAAGGGGTGGAAGGCAAAAGCAAAAGATGATTTATGACAACACTAGGATGGATGAGTAGCAGATCAGAAGACATCAAAACAAAAAAGAAGACAGAACACAACATGGCCCCTACTAACTGCTGCTGCTGCTCAATGCCATTTCACTTCAGGCAAGGCAGTCTACCAGAGTACATAAACTATATATCATAACTTTACCTTTTAAAATGTTACAAAATTTATAAAAAAATGTTTGAAAATTTGATAAAAAAAAAATTAATTCACTATTAAAGAATCTTTTTTAAAAAAAATATATCTAGACACACGTCACTTGGAAGAAATAGACTTTGCATATGAGTAGGTTGCATTTTGTAGATAGCCAGATTGCATGCACATGTCAAGTAGAGTGACATAACAACCTGTTCTAAGTACGTTAAAAAAATTTAACAGATTAAGAGCAAAATTGAAAACTTTTTAAAAATTAAAAACGGAATTAAGAATCACCAGAGAGAGTTGTATATTTCCACTTTACCAAATTCCATTTCTCTTTAAACCCACCTTCCACCGCCACCACCAAAAAGAGAAAAAAAAAATTCAAAAAGTAAAAGTAGATTTCATTTAGCAAAGATGGAAGAAAAAGTTTGCAAAGACGTACACTTGTCTTTTGTTGCCTAACTCATGCCTTGTGTCATCAACTAGGTGCAAAATCTTCTCACATGGATGAACTTTGAATATACCCGATCTGACCACTGCTGGAGCCTGGAATTAGGACAAAAAGACTTTAAACCGTAACATAATCTACTTCAAAATTCAATCAGCAACTCAGTACACAATTCATCATAGAAAAGTGAATGGTATTTCCTCAGTCAAATCCTGGTTCTTGTACAAATCGAAAGAGACCTTCAAAATATATTCGATTTCGCGTTCCCTTTTCAGCCGTAGAAAATGGTAAAGAGAATCTTGAATTTTAGTTCCATGGCAAACAAAGGTAAGGCCACTTGCTGCTTTATTAACCACTCATATCACTACACGTAAAAGGAACTCTACTTCTTTTCTCTGTCACATTATATCAGCAACAACTAAAACGTTTGAGAGTGTGAAATTATTGTTAAATAAAATTAAGAGAAAAATACATTTTTAATTCCTAAGTTTTCAAGTATAGTTTTCATTTAATCTCTAATAATACCCTTAAGACCTTTTGATTTCGATTAGGTCCAATGCCAAAAGTCTATTGGCATTGTGCAAAGCATTCTCTTCTTTGAGGGCTTTGAAAGAACAACAGAGTGTTTCAAGATAAGCCCCTCTCCTTTTGAGTCTTCTTGGCTACTGATGCAACACAATGCTTTCTTGGTGGTGTACGAGTCCTACAAAATTCTTTTGTAATTCCAACCTTTCTCGTGTTTTTTAACAATTAGACGACTCTTCTTTGCTAGGAGGGTAACCTCTATTCCTTGCCCTTAGGCTGTTCTTTTGTCTCCTTAATATATATATATATATATATATATATATTTGTTTTCTAACAAAACAAACTGAACTTTCAAAATCAAAGAGAAAATATTTAAAAATTTAACATTTAGAAGGGATTAAAAAAAAAAAGAAGCTAAAATTAATAAGTGGGTCTGCATGTAAGAGGGAGGAACTAGAAAATCCATGGCTCAGACTGGACCGAGGTCAATTTGATCGGTTTCAATTGGTAAAGTTAGGTAGGTTTAAAATCAAATCAAATATGTCAAGGCTTTAAATAAATTACAGGAAAACGATACAACAAAATACAAGTCTCCAATAATGCACCAAATTCCAATGCCCCCACGAATCTCAAGATATTTAGAAAAGAAAACGAAACAATAAAGAGCAAATATTTGTGGCTAAATTATAGAAAAATATCTAAAATATATTATTGAAGAATTTTAATTTCTTTTTTAAGGTTGAATATGAATACGTTTTTTAAAGTTTAAGAATATTTTTTAAGCAATTACTAATGGTTTCCGTTCATAAACTAGTTGTAAGGGTATTTCTAAACTTAATCTAAAGGCATTGTCGAAACTTTTAATTGTTGAACTAGAGTTCAAATGTATTTTTTAAATGAAGTATTAACGATTTTTTTATTTAAAAAATTAATAGAAAAGGTATTTTAATTTTTTCCTTTTCTTTTTTTTAAGTTGGTAATAATAAAACTTTGGAATATTTTATAGGAATTTTTTATATTTAAATAAAATTTGGTTTTTTCTCGAAAGTTAAATAATTTTTTTAAGGTTTAAATAACTTACGGGAGAAAAACAAATGCAAGTGGTAATCCAAGTGTCAAATAATGCCCCAAATTCCAATGTCCCCATTAAGACTAATATGTGTGTGTGTGTGTGTGTGAGATAGAACTCTAATATATTATAAAGAATTAAAAAGGAAATAATGCATCAAGTAGCTCAGTTTGTATGCTTGGCTAGCTCTATAAATAGGGGCTCACCTTGGGGTAGGGATACTTGCACTCCAAGTTGGACTTCCAAGAGTTTCAACCTTCATCTAAATTAACTTCTTCAGAACTCTGTTTCTAACTCCCCACTCTCTATGGCTCCAGTACCTATTTCTACAATCAACGTAGGACACATTGATGATGTACAAGAACTCAGAAAGTTTAAGCCTAACACCATTCCCCAGAGATTTATCAGGGACATACAAGAGAGGCCAACACAGGCAACAGCTTTAATCTCATCCTCTGACATTCCCACTATTGATTTATCCAAGCTTCTAAAAGGAAACAGAGATGAAATTTTGCACCTAATCTCTGCATGTGAGGAATGGGGATTTTTTCAGGTAATAACTGATTATTTGTTTCCATTTCAATCAAAGCTTAAGGCAGGCTATGGAGACTAATGCCCTGTTGATCTATTAGGTAATCAATCATGGAATTGCTCTGAACCTACTAGAAAATATAGAGGAGAAGGCAATGGAATTCTTCAGGTTACCTTTGGAAGAGAAACAGAAGTACCAAATGGCACCGGGCACAGTTCAAGGATACGGGCAAGCATTTGTGTTCTCAGAGCACCAAAAACTGGACTGGTGTAACATGTTTGCTCTAGGGGTTATACCCGACTCTATAAGGAACAATCTATTATGGCCAAAGAAGCCAACTAACTTCAGGTGGGTGTTCGGTTGTTCTTTTTCAAATACTGTTCCCATTGTATTAACCATCCAGTATCTTAGTACTATAAACCTCCCTTTTTTTTTTGCAGCAATACTGTGGAGATTTACTCAAAAGAAGTAAGAAAGCTTTGCCAGAATCTATTGAAGTACATAGCTTTAGGCCTTGGCCTTAAAAAAGACTTATTTGAAGAGGCGTTTGGGGTGGCTGTACAGGCAATAAGGATGAACTACTATCCACCGTGTTCGAGACCAGATCTTGTTTTGGGGCTAAGCCCACACTCCGATGGAAGTGCTTTAACTGTTTTGCAGCAAGGAAAGGGAAGTTCAGTAGGGCTCCAGATCCTTAAGGACGACAAGTGGGTTCCTGTTCAACCCATCCCAGATGCATTTGTGATCAACATTGGCGACACAATGGAGGTACTAATGAATCTTTGTCTAAAAATAGAAATGATTTATCTCAAAATGGAGATTTAACTCCTTTCTCATTGATACATATGCAGGTTGTTACAAATGGCAGGTTCAAAAGCGTGGAGCACAGAGCAGTGACTCACAAGCACAGTGACCGACTTTCTATCGTCACATTTTATGCTCCTAGCTATGACATAGAGCTTGGACCAATGCCAGAATTCGTGGACAAGAAAAACCCATGCAAGTATAGAAGGTATAATCATGGAGAATACAGTAAGCACTATGTAACGAACAAGTTACAGGGAAAAAGAACCCTGGAATTTGCGAAGATTCCAACCAAAAACTCCTGCTAAACCATCCACTAACTTTCCACCTAGGGATACCAATGCCAGACACTGTATAGAATTTAGCACAACAGTATTGTGACGTTGGCATTAAGGAAAAAAAAATATCAGTCAACGTGCAGAATGTACATCATGTCTTTACTTATTTTTCAATTTAAATGGATTCTACTGTCACGGTTAATTCTTACCTAGTTAAGCTTAGTAAGTTTTGACAATTTGGTTGGGTGTCTCAAAGATTTGACGCTTCTCTTGTCAAGTCATGTTTGTCTTTGTGGATTTCAATCAAATATCAGCTGTACTTCGAAGAAAACAAGAGTAACACGATGAAGATGTCCCTTTTCAACAAGATTCTTACATACGAGAAGATACATGTGGGAACCAACAACATAATATCCCCACCAAATGGACGAGGCCTCTATGATTATTATTTTGGCAAGAGAACGTCTAGATGGTGGCCAAAAAGGAGCTCATAGAATATGAATATGTTCACATCAAGTGCTTCAATTGAAGCACAAACCATATCACTAGTTTCCTTTTTGTTCTTAATGTTTAATTTAGGTCTTAGTGCTAAGAACAAGTAGTCCACAAAGCAAAGCATGATCAGACCGAATATAATAATGGCTTGAAAAAACAAATCAAAAGAGCCTGTGTAATAATGGCTTCATACTGACCCACCACGAAGACTGGCAGGTTAGTAAAACAGTGTTTCATCCACCACAAGTTAAATCAGAGATTGGCAGAGAGTGCCAATGCAAGTAGTAGTGTATCCATTGGTCAGAAAAAGTTCAATGGGCAGAGTGGTTGCAGATAAGAGTCCACATGCAAAGACCAACATATCTGATGCAATGTCTTGGAAGAGATGGAAGAATGTGAATTGTGAGTTAAATATTCTAGTGACATCCTGATGTTTAATTTTACAAGGATCCAAAGTCAATAAACTTTTTGGTCGGTGATTTTTTAACAAGTATTTGAGGAAGGAAAAACACAAATTATACAGTGGAAGAAAAAAATAATTTTAAAACATCTTATGGTCATAGAAAAATCCTATATCTTGAAATTAATACATCAGCTTGAAGATAACTATACTTGCGTTCTTCTAGTGAATGGTATACATAAGATAGAAAAGAAAATAAATTTCGAAAGTCAAAAAATAAATGGAGAAATTGAAAGATGAGGCTATATAATGATTATTTATCTCCATATTTTAAACCTTGTATCCTCACCATTTTTCAACTTTAAAAGCTTTAAATTATATCATTAAACTTTAAATTTAGTTACCACAAAATATAGGATGTAAAACTTTATTTGGATAGCTATGACTTCAAATTAATGTTAAATTATAATTGTTGTTAACCTGCTAAATCATAATGAAGAGGACTTTTTATCTTTATTGGTAAGAAACTGAAGTTCTAGATGGTGACCTTCAATCGGAGTTAATGGCGAAGGCTTTGCATAATAAATTTAAAAGCTAAAGGTAATCAACGACAAAATTCCTCTTGTTGATTGACAAATTATGAAAGGTTTGGACAAGTACAAATATCAATAGCAAGGTCCAGATGAACAAAGTGCATGCTGTCATGTTCATATTGCTAGTGCCAATACAGGTATGATGAATGTCAGCAGTCATAATCAGTCAACAAAAGCAATTAAAAAATGGTTGCAGCAGAAGAATTCCTTATCATACCACAATTACCATCCAAATTCATTATCAATCTCACCTAAAAGATTGCTAAATGCATCATGTGTATCAGTTGAATGCTAAAATTATCATGGACATTAGCTCATGTCTTAGGATGCAAACTAGAAGCTAATTATCATGTTAATTAGAAAATAAAACTTTCAGGTGGTATATTTCTCTTTCATGATACATAAATAAAAGGTCTACCGTAGAAAAGCATAGAAAACCTCCGAACAGAGGAAAAGAGATCATGAAAAAGGGAACCAAAGAATCATCGGAATGTGGCTGCAGTTATTGTGCGTGAAAAAGGACCAGAACCCACTAAGAGATGATCCAATGCTCACGTTTTTTAATTTCACTCTAATTTCCATCGGTAATAGTGGAAACGTCAAATAACCCTTCACAGGAACTATTTTTCTTGATGTCATGATCTCAACACGGGCCCCAAAATCCCACCCTCGAGAAACTTTATTGAGTTGCATTAGTCAAACATGACTATTTCAATGATTGAGATTCATGATTTAAATTTCACAAGAAAAATTCAAAGATGCAAGATACTATTTGTCTAATTGCCTCTTGATACCTCATGATTTGGGAATCTGAAGAGGACCGTCAATTTTGCTTCACTAACTTCTCCATTCTTTCTTCCACTACTCCATACAATTGCAATCCCTCACGTTTTCGTGACATCCAACGCACATGCCGCTTTTCATTCATTTCGAATCCTGACCATTACTGTTCGTTCATATCTCAAAAATAAGAAAGATTCATGCGCGAAAATTAACAACCGTAAAAACCTCACCTCACAAACTGTATTCTAACGAATTGACGCAGCATTGCGGAGCGTTTGGGCCAGATATTCCATCAATAGCCTGCAAATTTCGTAGAAATTTCAATATGAATAATGGCATCTCATCTAAACTTCCTAAATTTTTCATTAAACCATATGTATTTCCACGATTGTTCATCTTCATGATTACCGATTACTATTTTCCCTCGTAGAGAGATAGAGCACGAACCTTTGGCGCCAAAAGAATGCTCAGAGACTCTTCAATGGCGGAACGAACCGTCCAAGAGGAAGAAGCTAATTGAGCAAATAATAAAATATCATTTAAATTTACAAAAATCAAAGCTTTATTTTCATCCTTTAATTTTTACCATTTACCAATAATAATAATAATTAATAATAATCGTTTGACCCAGAATCTTTCTGAATCGAGTCCGGGCTCGCGTCGTTGCGGGGAGCACCTCAGTATACGATCGTGCGCAATAACTATAAGTCCTATTACACCTAAAGCCAACTTCAATTCACCAAACCAAGGTTCATCTCGTGTAGTAATCGTGGACTCGTACACGGATATTGAGTAGACGTTTGATGTATCAAACTCGACCCTATCTTTCGGAACATGTATTCTCATCCGTGTCGCAACTGATTCGGTAAGCTACGTGTACAATGCACGAAAAATTACTTTCTTAACAAAAAATATAACGTCTTAATCAATGCTCAAATAATTACTTTATTGATACAATAACTTGTGTCCTTAACGACACTTTAATAAGAGACGTTCGTTTACTCAATGGGGTCAGGGCTCTACAGGAACACGCCCGGGACGAGATGAAAAAGCTATGTTTAAACAAGGAATAGAAGAATAATGAGAGATTTCTCCCCGTTAGTTATATGAGAAAATTCTACTGCTAGCGCAGTTGAAAATGTTCGTTTCTGGTCGAGAGAGGTAACTAGTCCGGAAATATCAATGTGCGGCTCACACGTGTGAGAATGCCTATTTTTATTTTTATGCAAACTTTATGAGATTTTTATTTATTTAACTTTAATAATAAAAAAAAGGATTTTCCCCCCTTTATTTATTTATTTATTTATTTATTGCTCTCTGTTTGGGCTTCTGGACTGCGGCCCATTTAACTTAACTGTATGCTAAGCATTGGGCCTAGCATCATCAAACCTTCAAGCCCATCAACGCCTCTGGGACGAAGCGCTTTCTCAAGCCGAATTTAAAATAGTTGTTTTTCTTTTATTATTAATATTATTTTGTCGGCAAGCTGTTTTTATTTTATAATTATTATTCAAAACAAAACAAAAAATGGAGCATAAATATGTCTGAATAACTGTTTTTAAAACTCATTTTATAATATATAAAATAAATTTATTTATTCAATTTTAAAATATTTTGTTTTAAATCCAACAAATTTCTGGTTAAAATATATATATATATATATATATATATTTTTTTTTTTTTTAATATTTATCTTTCCAAAATTAATCTCGAACCTTACTTAAATTAGTATTAAAAATAAATAATCGAAGCTTTAAGGTATTAGTTAATTTCATAAGAATAGAATCCTTCATCGGGCACGGGTGATCTTTGAGATAGGGTTTTGTCACTTTTGAATATCTTACATGATTAGTATGATCCTACGTAACCTAGTTATAACTCTAATACATAAAATGAAACCCATCAATTATGCTCGATAAAAACGAATAACATCAATAAAACCCTAATTTTCGTTAAAAGAAAAAACGACCCTTCGCCATCAACGACCTCCAAAGAATAAGAGGGTCCGCTTCCACCGCCCGAGGTTGCAAATGGATTGGTTATAAATTGACTTGAAAAATTAAATTCTATTTTTATTACAAAAATCTAATAATCAGTACATTAAATAAATAAATATATATATATATATATATATAAAGAAAAAAGAAAAAAGAAAAAGGCGTTTTTTATTTTTTATTTTTATATTTTTTAAGAGATAATTGTTTTTAAAAAATTTAAAATCACAAAAAATAATTTTTAACGGAAGAAAAAAAAGCAGAAACTTTTATTAAACGTGAATCATAAGCGATTCCAATATATAAAAGACAAAAAAACATTAAATACAATGACTACAAAAGTGGTTAATTTAAAATTAAAAAAAAAAAAGCAAAAATTAATTTTAAATGGTAAAATATTAGGTCGAAAACGTTTTTTTAATAATTAATTTTTTATTAAATCGACAAATAACAACCTCCCAAATCATCATCGTTTAGAAGTAAATCATATATTATTTATAAGTTATAATTATAATACGTATTAATATATCTGTCCAATTGCATTTATTAAATTATATTTTAATTTTCCTTTAGACCTTTTATCCATTATATTTCATTTATCCGACTAAATTATTATATAAAAAAGGGACAATTTTATTTTTGAATAATATTTTTAGATTTAGTTTTAAAATATTTTCCTATTTTGTAATAATTTTGTTATTAAAAATTTTAAAATATTTGATTTAATAATGTTTTTAACTTTTTAATTAAAAAGCCCAATGTGTGATTTCAAAACATTTTTTTAGAAGAAAATAAAAATTCAAAACCATAAAATAAAAAAAAGCCAGATTTACTTCTCCACGCGCTACTCCGCGAGTGCACCAACACCTCTCCGCCGCCCGCCACATATATTCCAAAAGTAAAACCACCCCAGGGCGTTAAATTCCGCCGTAACATACACATTCAGCAGACGTGGCAAGATGCGATTTGCCGTACAGATTATCTCCCATGGACCCGCCCGTAGACGGCAGTCGCGCCACTTGATTCACGCGCCATCCGACGCGCGTGGAAAGAACTTATCTCCGTCCATCGAAATGGACCTCAGCCTCCTCTCTCTCTCATATTTATTTTCTCTCTCCGAAGCACAGAAACCAGTTCGCGTTTTATTTTCTTCTTCTTCTTCTTCTTCTTCTTCTTCTTCTTCTTCTATATATACTGTCTTCGTCGTTGTCTCGGCTTTCAATTCTGAATTTCTCGCCATGAAAGCGTAGCCTTGCCATAATCCAGGTACAGTTCTTCTTTCTTACGAGTATAATTTACGAGTATTTGCGTTTTATACTGTATTGAGTACTCGTAGATTGTTTCGTGGTGGTTCGTTTTTAGTAATTTTTTCACGTTTGATTCTCTATCGTATATGGATTGAAGAAACTCGAGGACCTATCTCATGAGTTCATAGATACAATATGGTTTCGCTTCGTAAAGGCAGAAGAAATTTCACGCCGGTTTTTGAATTTTGTTCTTCTGTGTTTATTTTGTTCGATTTTTGTCTCAGTGTTAGCGAGAGCTCTTGAGTAGATTACCTTTAATTTGTGAGATCACATTGAGATAATCTCGGAGAACGTATTTTATTGAAGTTGTTTGTTTGTTTGCAATCCAGTCTTTTTCTTGTTCTCTTGGGGATGTTCTTTTGCTGCTTGTATCTGAGGTTTCTGGAGTCTTTTAATATTTAAGTCTAGAGTGGAGCTACTTTCTAAGTCTGTTAATGTGGGAACGTGTAGTTGTTTCGATTCTTCCTTTGGGTTCAAAATATGGATCTGGATATGATTGCGGTGAACTGAGTTTGGAGTACTGTTGCTTATCTCTTCCTTTGCTTTTAAGGGATATTTCTTTTAAAAATGTATGTGGAGATCTTTGTATCGTGTTCCTTGATTAATTTGGATTATTTGAAACGCTGCTTTTATCTCTAAATTTTGTGTTTTCCCACTTGACTGAACATGATTTGTTATGGTAAGTGTTGACAAAAATTTCTGTGTTCTTCTGAAATAGCAACTTCAGAATTCGATCTGGTTTTTCTTTTGCATTGGTTTTTGCACTTGGAATTTGTTTATTGGAAATCCTTTTTCTTTGGTTAATTACTTGGGTGGATCTAATTGGTTGCTAATGAACGTATGTCTGTATTTGGATACTCTTTCATACTTGACAAAATCTTGCAAGGTTAATGCTTCTTGATATGATAATTATAGAATTAGTAAAGATGAAAAGATATGCTCAAGTGGTTCGCATGTTGTGAATGGCTTTTGCAGATGGACGTTGTTCAAATAAAAAACCAAGGTACTTGCGGCAAGGATATGTCAGATGGGCAGTCTGTTTCTCCAGAAATTTCATGTACATGGGATGACTTTGGAGAACCCGAGGCTCTTCCTCGAATTGGGGACGAATACCAGGCAATAATCCCCCCTCTTGTGGTCAAATCAGATGATTTTGGGCTCTTGAAAATTCAAGCTGGTGGTTTACATGATATTTACGTTGGATTTCCTGCACCAGTAGCATATGTTTATGACGTTGAGATTTTGAAACAGAAGCAACATAATAGCAGTGATAATCTTGTTATGGCATCAAACCAAAGTAAACATCCGACTGTGACTGAGAATCAGGATGTTTCAGAAGCTCAAGAGGTTAAATCTTGTGATGACATGACAAATAAGGATTCGAAACGTGCAACGACTTCATGCAATTCAACAAGTTTTCTGTTTCAACAAGAAATGAAGATGGAAATGAAAGAAAGCAATGTTGGTAATGGTCAATGGTTGATTCCTGATTCCTCGTATGATTCCTGGAGCGACGTAGAAATGGCGAGTCTTCTCCTTGGATTATACATTTTTGGTAAGAACCTCATTGAAGTGAAGAAATTTGTTGGAACTAAACAGATGGGTGATATTCTTTCATTCTATTATGGGAAATTTTATGGATCCGAGAAATACCGTAGATGGACGGTATGTCGTAAAGCAAGAGGCAAGAAATGTATATGTGGACAGAAGTTATTTAGTGGCTGGAGGCAGCAGGAATTGTCATCTCGTTTGTTGTCCTCATTGTCAGAGGAAAAGCAAAATATCCTAGTGGAGGTAAGTTAATATACTCTGATTTTGTAGCACAAAAGAATCGATATACACATTTCTATTTCAATCTTACAAATGATTTATATACTCTTGGCCTCAATAACTTATTCACTATTGTGAAGTATGTGGTGCTAATAGACTTTCTTTAACATTTGACTTCTGCTACTCTCCCTATCGGTCTCTTAGCTTTGCTCCTCTCCCTTACTTTACAGTCGTCCCGAACGAACTCAATTGAACAATATATGTGGGACAGAGACGTAAGAAAAATGTCCTGTCAAACGAGTGGCTTTGTCTTGCATTTTTTACTTTATTCCTATATTACTGATAGCTTATGTTAGTGTAAAATAGACGTTTCTTTGTTGTTAATGTAGTCTTGACCTGCTTGGAAATTTTCAGCAGACGCCTGAAATTTTATAGTTAGATGTATTTTGTTTCCCTAGATCTCAAGTTTTGATGCATTGACAGGTTTGTAGGGGATTTATTGAGGGTAAAGTACGGCTGGAGGAATATGTATTCTCTTTGAAAGCTACAGTTGGGTTGAATGCCTTTGTAGAGGCTGTTGGAATTGGTAAAGGAAAACAAGATCTTACCAGCACTGCCATGGATCCAGTTAAGTCTAATCATGCTCATTCAGCCCGGCCAGAAATACCAATTGGCAAAGCATGTTCCACACTTACACCTGTTGAAATTGTCAAATTTCTGACAGGAGATTTCAGGTTGAGCAAAGCCCGATCAAGTGACCTCTTTTGGGAGGCTGTTTGGCCTCGTTTGTTAGCAAAAGGATGGCATTCTGAGCAGGCTAACAATTACGGTACTGTCGGTTTAAAGCACAGTTTGGTGTTTCTGATCCCTGGTGTGAAAAAATTTTGCAGACGAAAACAAGTTAAGGGAGAACATTATTATGACGCCATTAGTGACGTCCTGAGTAAGGTTGCTTCCAACCCTGTGCTTCTCGACCTCGACATTGTCGACAAAAACTGCAGCGACAAGGAAGAGAGCGAGTCGTCTGGTCAGCAGCATTATTGTTATCTTAAGCCACGAACGCCCGTTCATAGTACAAATACAATGAAATTTATGGTTGTTGATACAAGTTCGGCTGATGGAAGCACATTCAAAGTTCGAGAACTACGAAGTTTGCCAATTGAAATCATAAATACCTATGTTTCCAAGAGTCAGTCTGAAGATGATGAACAAATTTCTTCAGAGATTTCAATGGATGATACTCAATCTGATAACACCATGCATTTTAATAAGGAAGTAAGCGACATTTCCAAAGGCACAAGAATCAGCTTGGATGAAAAAGTTCATATTGATGAGGAAACTTGTGTAGGTAATTCTTCAAACAAGGTGTCTTCAAATGATAGCCAACAAAGAGAGGCTGTTCTGCACCAAATGAGTCAGGGAAAGCCAAATTCCGCAAGTTGGGAACTAAACACTTGCGGTCAACAAGTAAGCTGCAATCTAATTAAAATATTCACAGATCCTGAGCTAAAAGAGGAACACAGTTCATCTGATCATTATGATTTAAGCCGCAATATTCTCCTTCAAGTTGATAATCTACCCCTGTCTTCTTTATCCAAGAGAAGTACAGTTATTAGTTATGTGGATGATCCTACTGTTGTTGAAGCTCCACGAAGTAGACATGTACCTCGTACTTTGATTGATCTTAATTTGCCTATTCCTCAAGATTCCGACAGCCATGGAAGCTCCACCATGGAAGTAAAAGGACAGAAAACTAGACCAAACAAGTGTTCGGAAAGCCTCGATATTTCAGAACGTGACTCGTCCATGATTTCTCGAAGACAAAGTAATCGAAACCGACCTCCAACCACTAGAGCTTTGGAAGCTCATGCTTTAGGACTGTTGGATGTAAAACAGAAGCGAAAGAGTAAGGATGTCTTTCTTGAGGAGAATTATATGTTGGGGACTTCTTCCCAGCACGCTCATGCAGCAAAGGTGAGACACCTAGATAAGTTTGGAAATGGCATTGTGGATTTCAAACTAGAGGACAGGGAAAGTAGTGTTTGCAATGACAATACTAACATGTTCCATAAGCTGGAAGTTTAATCTGACAAAGAAGTATCCATACAAGGCTTACTTTCTCACAAGAACAAATGATACTTCGTAACCGTGTTCGGTCCGTTTGACACTAATCTATTGAAGCCTCGTGGTGAGCCGAGTCACCTTGCAACTCCCATGGCTGTCGTCTGCTCATCCTGTGGAAATTCAGATACTAAGCCTCTTTACCATATGAACTTGAATTAGTTGCATCTCATCAGTTCGAATCTCGGTCGATATGTCTCTTCGATCGCTCCGTTCTCAAACTCCCTTATGTTTTGCACCTGTATAGTGTCCAGTATTGAAAGTAGAACTTGTCTCATGAGTAATGGCTTCATCTTCCACCCTCAGAAATAAAGCTGACCCTTGTTCTAGCTCATCAATCCGTCTACGACGAATGTAAATACAAAAGAAAACGTCGGTCGGGTCGGGACAAAGATCTCTAATGGCTGACTGACACGAGACTAGAATCAACAGCAGAAGGTTGCTGTATCTGTTCCTGTTCAGAGCATACAGATACCAGAAGCTAAGTTGCCAATACTGCAGGTACCAAATTCTTATCCTTTTACCTCTGGAATGGAAGATGGGTAACGTTATATATTTATTTGTGTTTGAAAAAACAAAAGATTTAGACAAAGAAACAAACATAAATGTGGATTAACTTAGACGCAACTACTAATGTTAAACTGTTGGATTTTGTTTGATTTTGATTGGTTTGTTGAGTTTTTATTTTATTTTATTTATTATTATTATTTTTTTATTTTATAATAATGAATTGTTGGTGACTGAATTAATTAGATATTAATTGAGATTAATAATTTTTGTATAATATTTATTTATACATTTTTTTTTATTTCGTTGAGATATTTGTTGGTATGAATCATAATTATGAGTAAGAACTTTAGGTGGGAAGACCAAGTCTCTTCCATTTCATATTTATTTTTTAAATTTAATGCATTTTTTTTAAAATCATGATGACATTTTCAAAATTGAAAAAAAAAAATGATAATTATTTGATTTTTAATTTTTTAAAATTAATGTTATGAACACCTTTTATTTATTTCAAAATTGAAGTCAAAATTAAAATTAAAATTTGTTTTTGTTTTTGTATTTTGGCTAATAGTTTATTTTTTTTTAAATGATATTTTTTTTATATAGTTTTTAAAATGTCTTAGATTTCAAGAACTAAAAAAAAAAAATTAAATACTTATTTAACAAGACATATATATTTACATACACGTTATACGCAGATCATATATTTGACTTTTAACGTTTAAAAATTGTGATTTATAATTTCTTTTTTTCAAAACTTAAATCTAAATGTTAGAAAATGCACGCTCATTGTATAAATAATATGAAATCGAATTAATAGTATAATATTTCATTAGCCAAAGTCCTAATAATGACATTTACCTAATTTTGATAATAACGTACTCATCTCATCTATTTACTATGATTACCTAGAAATATAAAATAATATATATATATATATATATATTTTAAGAAAAAGGAAAAAAAAACAAAATAAAATAGGTAGAATCCAATTTTCTTTAATAAGTTATTTAATTTAAAAAATTAAAAATTAAAAAAAAAAAAAAAAAAAAAAAGGGCGATTTTCGAAGAACCATCCGAGGGTTGAAATCACCGCTTCATCCATTGACCTAAAGAGTCTTCAATCCTTCATCAAATTCATCTTCGCCCCTCAGTTTGCCACGTCTTTCCGCCGATCTTTCTCAACCTCCCCGTTCCCCGATCTTCGATTCTCTCTCAATTTCCTTTCAAAAAGATCTCCCAAGATGGAAAGATCCATGGAGATCAAGGTCGTCTCCGCCGGAGACCTCAACAACGTCAATCTCCTCACCAAAATGGACGTCTACGCCGTCGTCAAGCTCCTCACCGCCGACGCCTCCGGCAAGTTCATCCCCAAATCCGCCCAGAAATTCAAAACTCCCGTTGACAAAGAAGGCGGCAGCCACCCGATATGGAATTTCTCTGTGAAATTCGCGATCGATGAGGCCGCCGCTAGGGCAAACCGTCTCACCCTAGTTTTCAAGCTTCGATGTCAACGGAATCTCGGCGATAGAGATATCGGCGAGGTCTACGTTCCGGTGAAGGAGCTTCTAGATTCCACCGGTGACGGCAAAGGCGATTCGATGCAACATCTTAGTTATCAGGTGAGGAAACCGTCTGGAAATCCCCAGGGGGTCTTGAATTTCGCTTTTAAATTTGGGGATAATCTGTCCTTTGGTCCAATTAAACCGGATTCTGTTCAAACATCCAACCCGGTTTCCGCCGCCTACCCACCAGAGTCGAGTTCGCTCGCCGTCGCTCACGGTGGGGCTCATCCTCTACCGCCGACGCCTCCTCCTCAACCGGAACCTTATCGTCCGCCCTCAAATTTGTACCCGGTCCTTCCGCCGCAGGAGGCGTTGCCGCAGATTGGATATAGTGCATACCCACAACCGCCGGCGACAGGATACAGAACATACTCGCCGGCAACATCGTACGACTTATACGTGCAGGCACCAACCTACAGCGTGTACGCGCCGGCGCCGTTTCAACAACCAGTGTATGCATACAATCAACCACCGCCGCCACCGGCCGCATATGGATACCAACCGCCGCCAACGTTCGGATATCCGGCAGCCCCGTCATATTATCCACCGCCGCCGACGAACAAGAATAACAACAGGGGATTAGGATTAGGAGCTGGATTGGTCGGAGGGATGTTGGGAGGGATTTTGATCGGAGATATGGTGTCGGACGCCGCCGACGGCGGATTCGGTGATTCCGGTGGATTTGACTTTTGAATAAAATCACGTCATTCTATGCTTCATTTTGATACCTCCAAGAATGCTTCCCATTTTGGTTTGTAGAAAATTCAACTCCTTGACTTTCAAATATCAAGAACATGAATTTGTGACTTTTTTTTTTTTTTTTTTTTTTTTTTCTCCT
>NW_019268536.1:657698-722352 GCF_002738365.1 Cucurbita moschata
TTTTTTTTTTTTTTTTTTTTTTTTCTTTCCTCTCCCAAAATGGTCGGACAAGGACTGGTAGGTAATTTCAGTGGAAGAAGAAGAAGAACACTAATTTTTTTACCACTTGGATTGAATGGTAAAAAAGGTTGGTAAATAAATTGACGTGGCGAATTTCAACCCTACAAATTTTGAAATATAAAATTATCATTAATAAACTTTCTATATTAATTGATACTTTTACTGAAATTTAAAATTTATTTTTTTGAGAAATTATTATTTTACTTGGAATTGTCCCCTTGGCGTGTCTATTGCCACAATGCTAGAATTTTAGCTTTTTTCGGTATCTCACTGATGGCTCGGACCTCTCGTAAGAGGCATTTCTTAATAGTTGAATCGTTTCTCAAACCATCTAGAAGAAATCGTCGTTGACCACTTCAACTGAATTGTTGTCTTGGACTCTTTGTAATAAAAAGGGCACCAAAGGTCGGAAAGAATTCTATTTTGTTCCGATAGGAACAATATCATTAAAAAATTTAACATTCTGCAACGCTGATGGATTTTGGAGTTCATCTTCTAATTTACAGAACAATGATACCAACAACAGTTATTTATATTTATATTTCACGATCATTTATTTTTAACAATATGACACGAATATTGTTAAAAATAACGTGTTAAATACATAAATATCTTCGAAGATTTTAATATGATAAATTTATTTGACCCATTAAGGTGAAATTGGTTCGTACCAAAGATTGGATAAATGGGTAAAATAAAAGAATAAAAATCTTAATAATTTAAATACGATTTATGGTAAAAATAAATTAGAAAATTGTCATTCAATAAAGAAAAAAATAATGGAAAAATAATTCATATATATACTATTTTTTTATTTTATTATTATTATTTTTTTTTTGGGAGAAAGTGGAAGCTATATGAATTATAAACCCTAAAACCTTCAAATCCACTGTATCACCACCTGTTTCCCCCTGCTCTGATCGGTGACGATGAGGCCCTTGGACGAGAAAGAGACCACCGCCGTGTTCGAGAAGCTTCACAAATTCACCGGTAACAACCTCAAGAACATTGTCGAGAACCCCTCTCACGAAGGGCCGGAGCTAAATCCCGGCCGCTACTGCTTCCGCCTTCATAAGAACAAGGTATATTACGTCAGTGACTCCCTTGTTAAGCGAGCTACCAACGTAGCCCGCAGCAACCTTGTCGCTCTCGGCACCTGCATCGGAAAGTTCACTCATGGCGGCAGTTTTCATCTCACTGTTCACTCGCTAGGGCTATTGGCTTCCAATGCTAAGCACAAGGTTTGGCTTAAACCAACTTCTGAGATGTCTTTTTTGTATGGGAACCATGTTTTGAAAGGCGGATTAGGGCGGATTACTGAAAATATTGCTCCCGGTGATGGGGTCGTTGTGTATTCTATGTCGGATGTGCCATTGGGATTTGGAATTGCGACGAAGTCCACGCAGGACTGTAGGAAGTTGGACCCGAATGGGATTGTGGTTCTTCATCAGTCGGATATTGGAGAGTATTTAAGGATGGAAGATGAGCTTTAAAGAATCAAGATGAAGATGAGTTGAGTTTATTGGGCATCGGCTTCCTGGTCCAGGTATACTCGAGTTTGTTCTTGTAAAGTTTGTTGGTCAATAGGATTTTGAGACCAAATTGATATACTGCCTAATGAATCAAGTCAATTTTGTAAGTTTTGCACACCATGGTGTTGAATATGTGAATGATGAAACTGTTGCCCAAATGTGGGTTATCTAATATCATAGTGATCAGATACTGCTTATTTCTTTACTGCAAACCAATCATTTTTTCTTTTTATGACTGTATTGAAGATTTTCTTTAATGAGCAGTTGCTTCTCATTTTTGTATCGGATATTTCTGTTTGCATGTGAGGCCAATACATACATTTGTTTGATCATCAAACAGCTGTGAATTGAGCAACAATGTTCTTCACTAGAAATGGATTTTCTTTGTTGGGTTATATGCAATATACTAAATGCTTGGAGCCATTTTTTTGCCTATGGTTTAGGTTTTTGTTTGGGCTCCTTTCATGGTGTGCTTTTCTTTTCATAACATCATTTGTGTTCTCTCATTTTTTTCTCAATGTGAAGTTTGGTTCTTCATAAGAAGAAAGTTACTAGACTTGTTTCTGCTCTGTTTTCTACGTGTTAAAGACGAACTCCTTACACTGTAGAAGTCTGGCTGAGATGAGTGCAGATTATATAGATTTGTAAGTTATTACTGCATAATGCTACTTACCTGTTTATTGCAATCTATGCTTGAATATGCATTAGCATAGATAGATAGACCAATGGGTTTGTAATTTATACACAATTTTTGTAATCAAAACTTGAATAAAGGGTTGTGCTTTTGGTTGGTGGCTAGTTATGAGCAATCTTCTTGTTAGATGAGGTTACTTGTTCTGGGGTTGGTTCCTCTTATGACGTTAGATGTTACACCCACTTAATTTTACGTAATATTCATACATTCTTATATTGTGTTAGTACAAAGGTTTTTGGCTTAAATTTGAAAATGTATAAATTTTACGACAAAAACGACTTATTGGTTTCGAATTAGAATCTATTCAGTGTCTAAGTCTTAAGTTTCAAGAACACTTTTGGTCCTAGAGGTTTGAAGATCAGTTTAAATGGTCATGGGCTCCTTTGACAACACTAAAATGATTTTGAGTTCAATAATATTTTCGGGTGATTAGACGTTTTCTCTACTCCTCTTCTTCCTAACATTGTGCTGCTATCTTTCAATGAATGATGGAGCTCATTGTTTCAATAAGATCCGAAATGAAGGAGCCTCCAACGTTCATTTCTCTAGAACTAGAACTAAATACTTTCTTGCTCTAGATCTGTCTGGAATTAAGGATGATCTATCTAGAACTAGAGCAAAGGTGTTCTTTCTCCTTCATTTTGCAGATCTGAGCTGACTTCGTTTCCATTCTAGATCAGCGTTCCGGTAGCAGATGGCTAGAATGTGGCCGGAGATGACAGTGACTATATTTGAGTGGAGACGAGCTGCGTGACAACCGTGTCGAGCAAGATCGCTGGCAAGGAGGAGCAGCAAAGGGAGAGGAAGGTCACCTCATCAAAAAACTGGTACTAAGTTATTTAAATTTGCCATTAGCAAGTTGTTCTTACTAATAGGAGGTTAGGGACAATTCTTCCATTACCAAATTTAAACTTTCAGACCAAAAATGTATTTTTGGCTTAACTGTTAGCAACGTGGTGGAGGCCTAATTTGATGCAATTAAAATATATCAGAAACTTCTTTATTGAGAGATGGATAATAAGGGGTTCAGGTTTAGAGGAAGGAGTTGGTTGTTCTTACAGATAGATTGCCATCCTGCTCTCCATTTGGGGAAAGGAGATGAAACACTGATATTGAGAATCTGTTTTTGTGGATCATTTTTGTTCAAAATTGGCTATTGGGCTCATGTGCTTGTTCATGTCCAAAGCTGTTTTGATCTGTTTTATGGGCTAGAATTCTCATAACCAATGCCACCCAACTTTCCTGAAATGCCATTTTGACCACAACTACTCGATCACAAGCCTTGCTCGTGTCTAACTTCATGACAACATTGCCCACCTTGCCTTTTAATGCCCATTGAAAGTCTACAATTCATCTCTCTTTTCTATCCCTATGTGAGATCTCGGAGAAAAAGGGTGTGAAAACCTCTCCCTAGGATACGTGTTTTAGAATTTTGAGGGAAACCCATGGGAGAAACCCAAAAAGGATAATACTTGAGCTGTTACAAATGGTATTAGAGCTAGACATTGAGCGGTGTGCCAGTAAGGATGCTGAGCCCCAAAGGGGGTGGACATCGGTGTGCCAGCAAGGACGCTGGGCCCCAAAGGGGGTGTGGGTTGTGATATCTCACATCGATTGAAGAGGGGAATGATTGTCAGCGAGAATGTTGGGCCTCGAAGAGGTGTGGATTGTGAGATCCCACATCGTTTGAAGAGGCTAACAAACGACAAGTGTATTTACTAGTGGTGGGCTTGAATTGTCACATTATAAACCAAGAAAGGTGATGATACACTTAAAAAAAAAAACTAGAAAACAATGAACAAAGTGGTTGCCAAACATATTCGAAACGAACCATTCTAGAAACAGTGAAGAAGAATGAAGTACATACTTATAATGTATATATATAACAGCAGAATAGGTACCCAGAAATGGTAGCTATAATAATGGTTTCAAGTACTTTATTCTCAAAGCCTTTGCAGGAGTTGGATCCATCTGTTTGTAACTAAAAGAATTTAGGCAAACCACCAAACTCAGGCATTTATATGGATTCCTTTCATATGAACATTTCCACAATATTCCCTTTTAATTAGGCAACCACTTCACAAAACCCATATCTTAAAAACCATTTCTTTGCCTATTGTTTGAGAAACAAAGATGCCAAACCCTAAAACTAAGAGAATAATGTGTTGTCTTACAAACCCACTTATTGTCATTAATTAGTATACAAAACAATTTAGAATCTCACCCGAGTTCGAGTTCGAGTTCTTCATTGTGTTTAGTATGTAAGTTAAAGGTTTTTACATGGAAACTGACACACATTGTAACAGTTGGATATTTTCCGTTTTGGTCCATTACATATCGCCATCAGCCTCACAGTTTTAAAACGTGTGTGCTAGGGAAAAGTTTCCACACCCTTATAAGGAATGCTTCATTCCCCTCTCCAATATATGTGGGTTCTCATAATCCACTCCCTTGGGGGCCCACCGTCCTCGCTGACACACCGCTCGGTGTCTGGCTATGATACCATTTGTAACAATCAAAACCCACCTCTAACTGTTGTCCACATTAGCTCGTTACGTATCAACGTTAGCCTCATAGTTTAAAACACATTTGCTAGAAAGAAATTTTAGGAATGTTTCGTTCTCCTCTCCAACTGATGTGGACTCTAACACACATAGATTATTATATTGAAATGAAGGCGAGAAGATGCTCGAAAGGCTTGAATTCAAAAGCTAAAAACTTATCGTTTCAAACACATCCTTAATAATTAATTACATAATCTAATTATTATATTCTTCAAAACTATCTATGATAACATCCAAAAATTACATAAAATTCTTGATCGAGTCTACATTGATGTACATAGTTACGTGAAGAATCTATATGAACTCAAAACATAGAATATATTCAAAGATTTATACATTTTAAAGTATAGTTTTTTAGTCACGCCTCTACACACCTTGATGACCTAATTTCATTGTGTAAAAAATATAAATAAATTATGGCGTCATTTATAACAAATAAAATAAAAGTCATTCTTTAATGATTTTGACCTAACATGTGTCCTTCTTTTCAATAAAATAAAATAAAATAAATGAGAACACTACTTTCTTATAAATTATTGAAAATTTTAATTTTTTTTAAAAAAATTAATTTATTAAATATAAATTTTAATTTAATGTCTCGATAAATCTTTACTAGATTTAACAGTTTAAAAACGTCAATTAATCTATTAGACATAAATTTGAATTCAGATCAAAGTCACGTTAGATACTAAATTAAAAATTTAGAAATTTATTGGACGGGAAATCAAAAGTTTAAAAACTTATAACAATTTTTAAAGTTTAAGGCTCTATTAAACACAAAATTAAAATGGAAAATCGGCTAATTGGTTTTAAATTTATATATATATATATATATGAAATAATTTAGGGTTATGTGGGCTAGGAAGAATGTGGAAATCACATGGGCATGTCAAGTGATGTTTAAAGCAAAGGCAGTGAATATTTGTAATCCCAAATATACAACAACTTTGCTTTAGAAACAAAAACTTTATACTATAATATTTATAAATAAATGTATTAAATTTGTTCGAGGGATAGGGATTTGTATGTTGATTTGGTACTTCGAGATTGGAAGATCGACTTACTCCTCTTTAGCTAACATGATGCGTCTATATTAGAGAGCTTCACTTAGGGCATCCAAATCTAGGTTTCAAGGTTGAATCGAGTTATTCTTCGAATACTTGGGTTGGGCATGCATTGAGCATCCCATATTGGCTAATGGGTAGGCTTGATCTCGACCTCAACCAAAACCGAGCATGCGAATTTGGGCCAATGACCCGAACACTTCCTTTCCCAAGTCCATTTGAGTCCTCAAATGTAAGTTTGGCTCGAGGCGGGTCTTTTTCTTAGGCTAATTAATTTTGAACTTTCGTCTATAGTATTCAGTGTTGGCTTGCCTCACAAACTCTAACGCTTAAAACAGTGTAGCAAATTTAGGGTTTGAGAGTGAAAACTTAATGGTCCTTTAAGATACTTGAGATGATCTAGGGTTTATGATCTTCCTCTTGGACTGGAGACAAAGAGATCGAACTAAGCCTATATGGTTCCCTCGGGCTCGGGGCCATGCACAGTGCAACCCTAGAATAAAAAAGGCGACCTCAGCCTCGACTTAGTTGGTCATGGTCGAGGTGGGGCCTTTTTAGCCCTTTGTTGTTTGTCCCCAAAGAACAAATGGCCCTTCGCCTAAGTTATTCTAATTCGAGCACTAGTTAGCCTCGACTTAGTTGGATCTACGGCTCAATCCAACTTGATCATGTTCGATTTTTTCAATTCCTCATTCTAAATTCACTCATAACAACACATTCTAGTCCTATAGTTTAACTTATACGACAATATAATCTCCGTTCATTACATTACTCAAAGATCAAATATGTTCATAAACTACAAAAATTCCGTGTAGAAGATAATCCATGACGACAGTGGTCCGGAGAATAAACGAAAGGAGAAGCAAAATGGTGGGCGATTGTAATGAAAATGAATTAGGAGCATTTAGATACCTCAAGAAGAAGCAAAAAAGAACAAAGATTACGACCACATTCAAACATGTTTTGTCCCTTTAAACTCTTCCACACCACACATTTCTCCTTGTCCCTTTTCTTCAATTGGCTGTTCGAATATGATCTCTCTTTTCTTATTTCATCACCTTTAGACCTCACCTTTCAATTCCTAGGGTTTTCTTTGCCCCTTTACGAGTCGACATTAGCCCCTTTCAATCCCTTTTTTCTTTTACGTGCTCCACAGAGCATATTTCAAATAGTTGTCGGTACATTTCTAGTAGCTTTTACAGATAATGCGTAGATGTAAAGTAAACAATCGGGAACATATGTAACAGTCCAAACTCATTGCTAGTAGATATTATCCATTCTTGTCCATTATATATCGTCATCAGCCTCAAAATTTTAAAACGTGTCTATCAAAGAGAGGTTTCCACACCCCTGTAAAAAAATATTATGTTCTCTTCTCCGACCAAGGTAAGATCTCACAACATACCGTTATCATATATATATATATATATATATAAAAGAATAATTATATATTCTTGAAAAAAAAATTCGACAAATTCGGAATATTAATTTGAATATATTCAAAGGGAGATATATATTGCAAGTACATGCACATGTAAAAATACATTATCCAAATTACTTAATTCAATTTTTAATATAATAATAATAATAATAATAATTAACGAAAATTAAAGAAAATGAAATTTAATTCAATGTGAAGGGTGGGTAATATTGTAAATTTCAAAAGAATAAAAATTTCCTTTTTAATTAAAAAAAAGGTTTAATATACTTTTTATAATTTAGATTTAAAAAAGAAAATCCTAATTTAATTAATTTATTAATTACAATAAAATAGTAATGAAAATGGCATCCAAAAAATAGGTTAAAAAAACACAAACACACAAAAGACAAAGATTCCCACGTGTGGGGTTTGAAAAAGACATTTATTATATTTTATTTTTTAAAAAGTATTTTGGAATTTTGTAAAATAAATGGATTCCCATATCTTATAATTAAATACCCTATAGATTTTAAAACAATGACTTTTTTTTTCTCTTTTTTCTAAAATATTTTGATTGTAAAATTCGTATCAATCATCAAATGTTAGGTTTTAATAATTAATTTCATTTTTTAAAATAGAATTAAAAGAAATCTTTTTAATTTTTAATTTTATTATTTTTTTATTAATTCGTCACTCTGAACTAACACTGTAATAGTAACAGTTCAAGTCCACCGCTAGCAAATATTGTCCGCTTTTGACTCATTACGTATTGTCGTCAACCTCATGGTTTTAAAACGAGAGAGGTTTTCACATCCTTATAAGAAATGTTTCGTTCTCGACACTGAATTCTAATAAATCTAAAACTAAAAAAACCTAGGTTGGTCAATAATCTTCCAGACAAGTAGGTAATGTTTTCATATCGTCAGAGAATATTAAAATCACCCAGTGCCAAATTTGGATTCTGAATCATGATTTGTTCGTCGAGCCTATGAACGTTTCAATCTCGAAACTCCCATCAAAACCCTTTTTTTTTTCTTTTTTTTTAATCCATCGATAAAATTACAAGACTTTTTGTGACCCCATTTCACATTAGGCTCCATATCCTTTAAAAATAATATTAAAAGGGCAAAAAAAAAAAAAAAAAAAAAAAACATGGCATTAAAGTTTGTTCTTTTGCCATAGCTCACCTCTCCTAGTTCATCTACCTGATTACTCTCTCTCTCTCTCTCTCTCTCTCTATATATATATATATATATATATACAATCACTCCATTATTGTTCCTCAAAGCTTATAAACTGATTCGAGAGGAAAAACAATGTCGGGCGTTTGGGTGTTCGACAACGGGGTAATTCGGCTCGTGGAGAGGGCGGGGGCGGCGGAGACGGGAGCAGGAGGGCGGAGAAAAGTTCTGATCTACACACCGACGAACGAGGCGATGACATCATACCCAGTACTTAAAAACAAGCTTGCATCGTTGGGCTGGGAAGTATACTACGAAGATTCCGAGGTTATGCAATTCCATAAGCCTTCATCTGTGGATCTCATTTCTGTTCCCACAGACTTCAATAAGCTTAAGGCTAGACACTTATACGACATCGTTGTGAAGAATCGTAATGTTTTTCAAGTTAAGGACATGCAATCCCAGTAATTGTTGCCACGACGTCGTTTCATACCTCTTTAGTGGCTCTCTATTTCATCTCTTTTTATGTAGTTTTTGTGTGTGTGTTTGTTTGAAGCATATGTAAATTTGTTCTTGAAATCGAAAAATCATAAATTTAACGTACGATATATTGTCGTATCAACGATTTGATGACTACCCATTAGACGTTGATTTGAGACGGCTCGATTCGTTAAGATATTATATCTTGTGAGATCTCACACTCGTTGGAAAGAGTAACGAAACCTTTCTTACAAATGTGTGAAAACTTCTTTTTAGTAGACGAGTTTTAAAACCGTGAGGCTGGTGGCTATACGTAACGAATTAAAACGGATAATTTTTATTATTTTCTATAACCGTCGAATAATTTCTAAATTTAAAAGAAATTAAAACATTTTAATGCATGATAATATGAAAATGGCTGCCATGCAATGCAGGATCAGAGAAGGCCAAAGAAAAATATTAAAAAAATAAATAAATAAATAAAAAGGAGTTAACCGTGGTAAGGGTAATTTGGTAATTGAGGAATGTGGGGTTAAGTGAACTGACAGGACACGTCCATGCATCACAGGCTGGTGACGATAAGAGGGGGAGTCTGATGGGTCAACGGATAGCCCATATCCGGGGGAAGAATATCTATTTATTTATTTTGTTTGCTCTAAGAAAATAATAATAATAATAATAAAAATAGATATTGAGAGAGAAATATTTGAGATTTACGTGCATGAGAGCATGGCTCAAAACCTATTCCCATTTGGATAAGGAAATGGAAATGGGCACCAATGCTCGGTCCCATTGAGTACTCGATAATATCAACTCAAAAGTTCTTTGACGTTTTTTTATCGATCAGTGGAATGTCAGACCCTTTCTCGGTTTTAAAAAAAAAGTCTAAAGAGGATAATATTTACTAGTGGTGGGCTCGTTACATGAACACGACTCTCCACAATGGTATGATATTGTTCACTTTGAGCACAAGCTTTCAAGCCAATAGAGACAGTATTCCTCGATTATAAACCTATAGCCATTCCCTAAATTAGCCGATGTGGGACTTTCATCATCCAACGGGGCTTAGGTTGTTCATACCTTCTATCTGTTACGTGCATTTTTTTGTTTGTTTGGATCTTCGAACCGTCGAGTGAAATCCAATCCATTTTTTAAAGGGGGTTTTGAAAAAACGGCCTACCCGTTAATGGGTCGGAGATGTTTCGTATGTAGATATACAAGAAACACAAAATTAGGGAATGAGTGATTTGTTCAACCCGTAACTCTTGTTACTAAAGGCCACCCCACCCAAGCCCAGCGCGATAGCTTAGAAAATGGACCCAACCCAACCCAACCCAAGAATTTAGAGCCCACTCTCATGCCGTCCATTCATACAACCACCATGCTATATCGCTCGCCATGACATTGTATCGTAGTGTCACGAACATGTGTCGTAGTGATACGATGCTACCATGGCTTATAAGAACACGTCCTTCAATCGATTGGTTAAAAGATTGATGATACTAAGTGATAAGAATAAGTAGAAATTAGAAATGTTTATAGGGACGAGGACAGAGACGAGAAGGGAGAAGACTTCTCCGTTTCCACCCTCTCTCTCATTTTTATTCCTTCTAATAAAAATTAATCTTTCATTTTTCTATAAAAAAAATTAATTAAATTAAATAAATTCCATCCCGAGTTTTTATATTATATATGTATTTTTTTTTGTGGATAAATTTTCTGTTAAAATAAAGTCAAACAGACATTATATTTACTATTCTAACTCAGTTAAGAGATTATATTTACTAATCCTAATTCAGTCTCATTTTTAATAATAATAATAAAAAAATATATATTTTAATATTTAAATTTGAATTTTTAAAATTTTGCGAGTAGAATAGTATATTATATTTTTGCTCGTGAAATATTATAATATTTTATATTTTTTAATAGAAATTATACAGAAAAATAAAAATGATTCATTAATTAAAAAATATATATATATATATATATATATATATATAATGGAATTCAATTCTATCTTTAATCTAAATTAATGAAATCCATAAACTAAAATTAATAATAGTAATAAATAAATAAATAAATAAATAAATAAAAGGGGTTATTGTTGATTAAAAATAACTCATATTGTCCGTACAGGTGACACGAGAAAGTGGTGAAGTGTGGCATTGGGTTTTGGTTCCAAATTCAAATCTTGGACAAACTCGTCCCCATCTCCTTTTAATTTTCCTCTCTTCTCTTTCCTCCATTTTTTGAATTTCGATTTCATCCCATCCCCTTCTCAAAACCCTAATTTTCAGTTCAACAGATTCGGTTCCATTCGATCCCTGCTTCTATGGCGGACGCCGACTCTTCCTCTCCCTCCGCCGCTGTCCCAGCTCCTCTATCGGCTGTCAGTTCCCTTCATTTTCTTCGTTTTCACTTTCTTTTTGTTTCTGATCTGTTCTTTTACACATTTACTTACTCTGTTCTTCATCTTTATATCTGTTCCTCTTTGTTCACAGAAAAATGAGAATCTAACTCCCATTGGATCGAAAATTTCGGTATTATTTTCTTGTCCCGGCTTTTGAATTCTCCAGCTTATTAACTCGATTGTAGGATAGTTGAGAACTAAATTGTTCGTTGTTTGAAGTTCTTAAAATTTTGGGTCTGGTGGTGATTTAACCAAGAGTCCATGTGTTACTGAGATTGCTGCAATTTAGGTCTGATCTTCTGAGATTTGACATGTTTGATCTCAGGAATTGAACGAATCAAGAGCGGAGTTGCTTAATAGAATTCAATCTCTTAAGCAGGTGAAGTCTAGATTTACAATGCCCTAACTGTGAGGCTGATTATGTTGTATGTTCTTGCTCATTTAGTTGTTTTTGTCCTTTGATTTTCTTAACTTTCCCTGTGTTTTGAGCATTTCAGGATCTTCAGAATTGGAGGTCAAAGCTAGACACGCAAGTTAATACCTACCGGAGTGTAAGTTAATAGTAGTGAATTTTGTATTGCTTGTCCAGCCAGCTTGTCCTGTTTTAAGATATGTGTGTTTGTGTGAGATCCCACATTGGTTGGAGAGGGGAACGAAACATTCCTTATAAGAGTGTGGAAACCTCTCTTGAATGATGCGTTTTAAAATTGTGAGGCTGACGACGATACGTAATGGGTCAAAGCGGACAATATTTGCTAGCGGTGGACTTGGGTTGCTAGAAATGGTATCAGAGCTAGACACCGAGCGGTTTGCTAGCGAGGACGCTAGGCCCCAAGGAGGTGGATTTTGAGATCCTACATTAGTTGGAGGGGGTACAAAGCATTCCTTATAAGAGTGTAGAAACCTCTTTCTAACAGATGCATTTTAGAACTGTGAGGTTGACAGCGATACGTAACGAGTCAAAGCGGACAATATCTGCTAGTAGTGAACTTGGGCGGTTATAGTTTGATTGTTCTAACATGATCCATAAACCAGTTGGTCATCCAAGTGGCTTACTGTAATCAAATCTTGTGGCTCATACAGACAGCCGGCTATTGTATGCTAGACATGATGTTGGTTAAACTGATTCTTGGAAGTTCAAAGAGATCTTAAGTAGTCTGCTAATGATATATATCTTCAATGCCTCATACAGGAACTCTCTGAACTCAAGAAATCACTTAATGTTGAGGTCGAGCACCTTCGAACGGTAAGTAATGCTTCACAGATCGAATACATTTTTAAACTTTTTGATACCATTTGGAAGGGTAATAAATTTGTAACATCAAAGTAGGAATTCCAAGAACTAAGGACTACCCTTCAGCAGCAACAAGAAGACGTGACTACCAGCCTGAGGAACTTGGGTGTAAGTTCTATATCTAACCACTTTCATACTCAAATATGCTGATAAGTTCTACCCACCCCATACCACCATATATGTTAGCCACTATTGAAGAAAACTACGTAACTTAGCAGCTTCAGGATGTTTCCGTGGACAATAACGAGACTCGACATCAACATCCAGCAGAAATCAGCGAGAAAGAAGATGCAGGCGAGGCAACGAAGGAAGGTCGTGGCTCGACGGAGGAAAAGGGGAATGAAGCTGGAAATTAAGAGGCACTTTGTAGCATGTAGGTTGTAAGTTTTTCATTGCATGATAAGATAACATTAGCAGCAGCTCTCTCGGCTATGGATTTCCACAATGTTTACTGTTTAAATTTCAATGCTTGTAATGGGTTTCTTTTCAATATTTCCCATTGAGGGTTCTATGAGATCTCCCTTTAGCTCACTCTCTACCTCTATCCTTCTCTCTAAACAACTTAATGATGGTCGAGTTTTGAACTTAATTTCTATTTAGTGCTTTCGAACGCTTAAATTTTTCATCATTGAGATTTGAATTTAGTTGTATTTGGTTCCAAAGGTAACAGGTTGGATTCTCAAAATTTGAATTTGATTTCTCAAATTTGAAATCAATTTTAAAATGGTTCGTTGATGTTAGCTTAACTAATGAAATGATAATGATGACATGGTAGTTAATACATCCTTAGTAGAATTTATTGATATGTATATATAATAGTAAATAATACCTATCTCTATAATATTTTGAAAATGGTTCATATGATATGATTGAAGATGGAATCATTTGAAGCTCTGAAATTTTCATTTACAAACAAACACACATGTTTAAAGTTCATCTCTCAAGATAACCAGAAATTGAAACCTATTTCTCCACATAATTCATACATAGACCACCAAAACTCCTAAGTTTATACAAACATCTTATCCAAATCTATGAACCAAAGGGGACCTCAGTGATTTGAAAAAGAAATCAAACTATATTTACATCATTTAAAGCAACACATAATGTTTGCCATAGCTCTGTAAAACAAAACTATATACAAAAATCCAATAGAAGGAAGTTGGGGAGCTGAGAAAGAGTGAAAGGGAAGGGAAATGAGAAACTGCAGATTTTGTAAGAGAAAGAGAAGAAGTAAATATGGTGCATACATAAGAATAAGATCAGATAATGAGAGCACCTACCACTTTAATGTCAACAAGACTTGGAACTGCTGCGACACAGAGGAAGCTAAGGGTCTTTGCTGTTTCCATCTACGTTGTTAATTGTGTTGTCCTTTTACCTTCACTTCTCTGTCAATCAAAGTTATGTTGCGTGGGGAAATGGGAGTGCTCTCTCTTCCCTTATTTGCAATTCTGCAAATAAGTTTACTTACTGTGGGGCTGTCTGGATCAAGTTGTCATCTTAACTACAAGCCTTTACTCAAGGATGATGATGATGCATGGCCGCACGTCTACCTAAAGGTCATGGCCATTTTTGTTTAGAGAGAGAAGAGAAGAATGGTACTAACCAGGTTACATTATGTGGGTCATTCAATGCATAAGAGAGAGAAGAGAAGAATGGCACTAACCAGGTCACATTATGTGGGTCATTCAATGCATAAGAGAGAGAAGAAACAAATTTATTCTTTACAAAGCATTTGTTACTGATTCTAGGACAGGTAGCTAGGTTGTGACTACTCATCTAATAACTTTTCATAGTAGACTTTCAATTTTTCTTAAAAAATTTTAATTTGATAGATTATGAGTCTCTTTGGAATGACTTAATTACAAGGGCTTAAACGTTCCTTCAAGTACTTAAAAAGTCATTCAAAATAGGCCTTATGTTGGTGTGTTAGTTGTTTTTGTTACTACTTTTCCTAGTATTGTTCTTGGATTTGCATTTGAAATCTTAATCGATTTCAAAACCTGAAAACAGGTTACTTGATAAGAACAGCTTTTTCTAGCATCTAAAATTTGGAGTTAAAAAAAATGCTTGTAGGAAATAGACTACAAAGGCTAACGAACCTAACTTCAAAACTAAATCTCTGTCAAAACCTAATAGAAAATGTAGAAGAAAAGGAATCTAGATGCCTGTGGCAAAGATCTCTCAATTTCCATACAAGGAAAACCCTCATCGGACAAATCTTGGTATTCTTAATCCCTATTAACCATTCGTCATTAATGCCAAATAGAAGAGGAAGGGTTGCAACAAGGCAAGTTTGAATATACGGGCTGTGAATGGATGGAGGGGTCATCAATTGGGAGAAGATAATAGTATTATACATCGGGCGGAAAGAGAAAAATAACAATAAATCTTGAAATGTGCTACAGAGGAAGATTAAATAATGAGGTCAATCTAGATTAAAGAGGGAGTAGTTCAGCAAATAAAAAAGACCATTTAATGCATGATGTTTTTAAATTTTAAAAGAGTTTTAGAGTTTCCAGGATATTTGTTGGGACAGAGTAAAACCTGGCAGCCTGCTTTTAAATTCCACTATAATTACGGGGAGAAAGCTAGGAAAGCTGCTACCCTTTTGTCATTTTCTTGATAGAGCAGTTATCTTTACGAACCCCTTCTTCAATATTATGTTTATAACAATGCCATGGACTGATGGCTTGTCGACTTTATAGTTTCACATTCAATCTCTCTTTCTGAACCAGAAGGTTTTGGTGATTCATCTCCTACTGAACTGGGACTTTCCCTCCAATGGCTGTAGTATGTTCTGAAGCAGCCTCACAACGACTCAGAGCACAGGTAAAATGCCTACTCTTCCTAAGCAAGTTTTTAACTTTCTTTTCGTTGTTCTTCTCCTCAGGCATCTCTCAGCTCATCCCCTTCTTTCCTTTACAGGTTTGGGTTTTGAAAGTTTCTATTCACTGTGAAGGGTGCAAGAGGAAGGTTAAGAAGGTTCTGCAGAGCATTGATGGTACCATTTGATGTTGTTCACTTTTAACTGTTTTCGGTTTCAAATGTGAGAAAATTAACCGACAGTCATGAACTAAACCATTATAATCAGCTGGAATGGAATTGTTGGTTTTCTTACGAGCCAAACATAGGAATAGGTACTTTTACAAGTGGCCCTTAGTCTAAAGCTTTGGAAGTGATGACCTTCTTAATATTGTAGGTGTTTATACGACTATCATTGACTCAGACCAACAGAAAGTCACGGTCACTGGAAATGTTAGTCTTGAAACGCTGACCAAGAGGTTGGCCAAAGCAGGTAAACATGCGGAAATATGGCCAGAAAAGCAAGGGGGAAAAGAGAAACAACTCATCAAGATGTTGGAGACTAACAAAGGCAACAGCCAAGAAAATGGAAGAAGTCCGGGTACTAATAAAGCTTCAGCAAAGAAGGTTGGGTTTAAGGTAAACCCTGTTGAGAACAAGCGTAAAGAACAGAATGAAAAGTCTAAGAATATTGAAAGCTCTTCCAGAAGTCCTTCGGCGGGGTCATCCGACTCCAAGGAGAATGCTATTGGACATGAGGGTTGTTCTCCAGACAAAGGTGGTGCAGGGAAAAGTGGTGAAAAGAAGGAAACAAAGGGGCAACCAGGTATTAGTGATAAATCAGGTTCAAACCACCAAAATGGACATGGGACACTCAATGTGGATCCAGATGTGGGCCACAAAAAGGCTAACCCACTGGCCCAACAAATATACACGGGTCCAAAAGGTTGTTTTGTCCCTCCACCTACTTTGGGGTTAAATTACAATGCGCCGCATTTAGGTAAAGGCCTTGAATTTCTTTACAGTGTCCCACCGATTCCATTTTCATATTCAAATGATCAGACAGAAAATTACGAGGATCAAGCAAAGTCACAGGCCTACATGGATTATTTCAGTGAAGAGAATGCCCATGGATGCTTCATCATGTGATCTACTAATATCGAGCCAATATCAAATCAAGGACAAAACAAGATGATTTGAAGTGCAGGTTTTAATGTAGTAAAACAGCTGAGGATGAGTATAGATGTACATGAGTGAGATCCTAAATGACAAGAAGGTTAACAAGTAGAAAAGTTTTGAAGGGTTGGGTGATTCTAATTTTTGGGTTAAAAAAACTTCAGGGTTAGTATGCTCTCTAATGACTCTGACTATAAGTAATCTAGAAAAGTATTCAATTTCAATATCATCCCAAAAAGTTTATTGATTTGAAAATTTTCATCTTGAGATATTTTTTTTCTAGCTAGAACAAATCAATTTATATTACACCATGTACACTGTATATCCCATACAGTATAATGCATTTGTGGTTACGCTTTCACTAACATTCTATTCTCCACTCAAATCCAAAGCCCATCTAACGTTAGCATCTAGAGCTAACTCGGCAAAAGGTAAATAGAGATAATGACAAAAGAAGTCAAAATAGTATGTAATTGCTAGAGTTTTTCCATCTTCTTGGACCCAAGCAATTCATAAGAAAATGATAGTATTAGCATTCTCAGACCATTTTTTCCTAGTATTTTGTCCATCTTGGACCAACCAGTTTGCCGGTAAGTGTAATTTAGCAGCTATAACTAGTGAAGAGAGATGATGACAATTCCCTGTGATATTTACAGGCGAACTTTACAGGGGAGAAGGGAACCATAAACCATCACAATCACTAGGAAAGCCACATGTAAACAAAAGTCAATGCCGAAACCTGGAAATGTTCTTAGCAGCCAAGCCTTTGTGGGATCCAAAACTAAGTGAATATCGAATAAGATGCAGAATCTAACAGACCCTACAAGAAGTCCACTAGTTTCATTTTTTTAAATGTGGAAGTGAAAGATCGAACTTGTATTGTATTCCTTATCCAACATGCAACATTTAACTAGATGGAAGTGAAAGAACAAAACTACACTTTTTCAATATTAATATTGAAAAAGATAGTATAACATTATCTTAGACATTGACCACAATGGAGAAGGAACAATGATATGGTGATTATTATTTCCGGTAATATCATTCAGACCCTAAGACAATCCTTCGAGGTTGCATCCAAACTTTAACTATTCTTCAATCTTTCAGAAAACCATCTCTAAGAACATGGAGACTTCACTATAATTAAAATGTATTTTATTGTAAAGGTACAAGAACCTGATTTGAGAACAAGAGGTTCTTTGATCAGATTTTGAGCTAAATAATGAAAAGAAATATAGGACCCTATCAAAATCAATTGTCACTCACTCAGATAAATAAGGAATGAGAACTACAACTACAGAGTACAAGTGTATAACTACGGAATAAAAATGAGCTAAAGCAAGCAAAAACAGCCAAATTTAAGCTTACATGCTAGTAGATGCCCTTGTGGTGCGCTGATTTGTTCCAAGGATGATTACAATAACAGTTACATCATCATGATATTTCCTTCTCCTGCCGGCTGGAATGGTAATTAATTCTTCCTTGCTAAAACCTATAAAACATAAATTTTTACATCATCAACACCGATGGATACAAATAGATAACTGAAATTGCAAATTATCAGCACAAAATTAGTCGACTTCTGAGCAAATGAATAAAACACCCCGTATCTCATACCTTATTTATGGAGTAGTTGATGAAGAAAATAAAAAACTTTGGCGTATGGGTTTCAATAATACACAATATTGCACTATCCTGGTTCTTTGTAAGATCTGATGTTTTTCAAAGATTAGGTCTGACTTGTATACAAAGTTCAACATGAGTCAAACTAGTCCTAAAGGCTTCGTACTTATCTAAACCTATAAAATGTACTGTGAAAGAAAATCGAATTAATCTGTATAAGAAAACCCATGATAAAAAATGAAGAGCTGTGTTTTCACTGAACTTGTACTCGACGCCAGTACCCTTTAATAATGACTAGATTGTATAATATTAAAGGAAAGCTCTCAAAAAAAAAAGTATCCCAGGTGAAGACAGTTAAGAGGATACTATCTTACAGCAGCAAGGGTACTCCAAAGTCCAACCTCAACTTGTTCCCATAGTATTAGTCTTTTAGTCGGGAGTTAAATGATAGCAATAGACCCTAATTCTTCTATGTTTTCTTTCCCAATAGTGTCAAAAAAAATTTAATGTTATATCTTCTAACAATGATTGGAGAATTCACCTTCTGTTGAAGGGAATGCTCAACTTTAGATACATAAGAAGCTTCTGCCATAAAAAAAATTAACAAAACAAACTGAAAAGTTGACTTCAGCTAGCTGCTAAGAACATCATATATGATTAAGTTCAGCTCTTTAAACTAAACCATGGTCAACATACGACATTAAATGTAAGCATTAAAGTTTGTCCTTTTTTATTTTATTTTATAATTATTATTATTATTTTTTTGTCGTGCATTCATGATAATATCATGCCAAAGATAAGTCAATAAAAAGAAAAATTTTACTTCCATAAATGTAAATTGGGAAACGATTCAAACATTTTACAGAAAACGATTTGGAGTTCACCTGCGCAATCAGCTGCTTTCAATAGGAGCTGCTCCAGTAAAAATTTTGCAGGATCACCAGTAGGGTTGCTCAAGATATATGAACGGACAAGGTTCACTGCTTCCTCATTGCCAAAAAAGTCAAACAAACCATCACTTCCAACTATAACAAAGCAATCTGATTTTGATATCCTATGGATAGACAATGCCGGTTGAGTGGAAACATAGGGAGGGCTTATTAGGCTAGGAACTCGAAGAATACCCATCAAAGCATCATTAAACTTTTTCTGCAGAGGAAATAAATGTATAATAATCAACTTATGATGGACTAAAATAATTTCCAGCAATACAGACTAGGTTACCTGCTTCACTAGAAATGAATACCATTTTTAGTATAGATAACACATCAACTTCATTCTGAAAATTTATGTCCTATATACAATAAAGTAGTCATGCATATTGATTTTTTTGTCCAGAGCTGATGGATTTTTATCAAGGTCGGGTGGAATCCGAAGTGACAGGAGAAAAATAGATAGAGTCCTTACAAGTACAGGCTGGGGTGGTGGATTCGTATACAGAACATAAATGGATATGGCAAAGCTATCCTAAAGTATCAAGCAGGTATTACTGGTTAGCATGAATACTTAAGACAGAAATAAAAAATTCAATTTAGTTTAGCAACCTGCATCCTTTATTATTACTATTATCTTTTTAAAGAAGCAACCTGAATAATTACTAGCATATTAAGACAGTGCCGCTATTTTATTTATTAAATTCTATACACTACACAAACAGAGAAATGATTTCGTGTTATATGAGATTATGGCCATACTGACAGGCACGGAATGTATAACTGTAACCTACCGACTTCAAGTAGCCAACTCCAAAAGCACGAGTCACCTTTAGTTTTCCTTTAACTTTCCCACCAACAATGATTGTCGGATCATCAGGATGATCATGATGTAGCCGTGCTCTCTCAAGTTCATTATCCACAGTGTGACTCTCAGTGAGCTGGACAGCTTTCAGTCCCCCATTTCCTCTCACGTCAAGGGTAGCTAGTACTGCTCTACTATCACCCAAATTTAGCGTGTATAAATCCTTTCCATGAAGAAGAACAACTAAAACACATGATCCAACAGAGACTAAATCAGGACGATCCTCCATTTCCTGTTCAACCATGTGCAGAAAATCATTCTCTGCTTGACTAAGAGCACGCTGGAGGCTATCAAGCACCCCATGCCTCAGAGGATAGTTTGTCATTCCTGCTTTGGCATATGAATGGTTCTCGAATACACTGTGGATATCTGAAGCATTTTTACTATTGTTTTTCAAAGGAGAAAATCTTTCATGAGTAATGCTACCATCATCCAGAGGATGTGAATTATCCATGTCCAAACCGTCGGAGGCTTCATTCTTAGCTTCCCAATCTAGTAGGTTAAAATAAAATACGATGGTCTCATACAATGTGCCAGCAAGAAAATCAGCTGCATCTCTTCCATTAAAACCATCATAAATTCCACAAAATAGCCATCCATTTTCTTCAGAACAAACAGCTTGGACCCTGTCCTCACCGGCAGCTCCACCTGCCACTTGCACTTCCTTAACATTAAGAAAACCTTCACTTCCGGAAGGGGCACTCATGGATTTCGATAAGTATGAATCATATTCAGATGTTGGGGTAGATGGACTGCAGCTTAAGTTTGACAGACTACTCTGCATCGACGTGGACAATATATCCAACCTTGAAAGAGTAGGTGATGAGGGAACCTTACGGAAGGAGTTAGGAGAGTCCCAGGTCGGAAGAATTTCTTCTCCTATTAACCCATTGCATATATTTGTGTTTGCTAGGGTAGCATTTGCACTCAAGGCAGCCCCAGATAAGCAAGAGAAACTGCTGATCCTTTGAAGTCCAGGCTGGATCTCAAACTTGTCGGAAACCTCACGGATTTCATCTATGTTACCATTGCATTTATAACCAAAGCTAACTTCAAGTTCTCCCTCATGTTTTGTTGAAGCTTCGTGAAGCATAGTATATGACTGTTGCAACAAATACATTTCATTTTCAATGTTCATAATAAAAATGGAAAAGTTAGTTACTATGCAGCATTTTCAAATTTAGTCAGATATGAAAGGTCAAACTCGATTTCCTTTTCTATAGCACCAAATAAATCCAAACATAATTGAAATTTATATTTAAACAAACTGTGAAAACTGGGAGGGGCTCTGTAATGTATTAAACTCAGTATGTATAACATCAATCAATTGGCCAAGTTTTGATCATCTTTTGAGGGGTGCTAGTTTTCTTACTCCCTTTGGAGTCGTTGCTTTAGTTTGTTTGGGTCACCAAGGAATGGCATAGGAAATGTCCCTCTGATTGATGAGATCATGATGAACTCTCTTTTTCAGGATAAAGGGAGAGTCTTGTGGCAGGCTTGTTGTTTCGCATTCTTGAGGGGAGTATGGCTTGAGACAAATTGTAGGATTTTTAGAGGAGGAGGGCGTTAGATTTAATGCGTCTTTATGGACACCAGTTAATCGGGTTTTTTGAAATTACTAGTTGGGTATCATTCTTTTGGATTTGACTCATTTCTTGTAGTTGAGGACTCTTTTTGTGGGCTTATTATTCTATGCCTTGCACATGCTTTCATTTTTTCACAATGAAAGCTTAGTTCCTTACCCATAAAAGGAAAAAGAAAATCAATCAATTGGCTGAAAATTGAAGTGTGCATCATTGCTATCGTGTTCAACTTTTAGAAAATAAAAATCCACACTCCGGTTTCCTTTAGCTCTCTTTCATATTCAATTAGCCTAGCCCTCAGGAATCCGACTAAAACCAGTTATGATTACTAAAACATATGTTACCTTACCTAACCTTTCCTTTCCTTTCCTTTGACGAACTAAACTTAACCATGCAAAGAAAAAAAACCAAACAATGAAACAATAGCACAGTTCCGGAAACTACATGAGCAAGACAACTAAATATGAAGTGCCATTTCAGTGACAAACCTGGAACGGTCACAAGAACAATTAAATTCTCAACTTCAATCACGGTCACTGACAGACAGACAAACGGATTAGCTATGAACTTGAAACAAAAAGGAAAGAGGCTAAATAGACTAATCAAACTCACAGAAACTAACAGCATAGTGTCAGTACAAAACGGATAACCATCGCATAAAGGAGAAACAAATCCTCTATATATATATATATTCAAAGACAGAAAACAGAAAACCCTTCAAAGCATAAAACAGCCGAGAATCAACCAAACAAACCAATTCAGACAAGAACAAAAAACAACAACCTAATTCAACACGCCGCGCAGCCGCCACAAAATCCAGAACACACGCTACAATAAACAAAACAAAACAATTCAACATACACACTTGCAAATAAACATTGCAACAAGCCAGCCGCCGGTATCGGCATCGATCATTAAAACGCCATTATCAAGCACACAGAAACAGAAACAGAGATGGCTGAAAATTGAAAGAAACAACAGAAAAAACAAAAGAAAAAGAGAGCAGAAACTCACCGAAGAGGAGGGAATCGAAGCAGATGAAGATCAAGAGCAATGAAAAGAAGAAGAAGTGAAGATAGACGAAATATGCATCTGTATGAGAGTGGAAGCAAAGACAAAAATGGAGAATCTGTAATCAGAGTGGTACATTAAAGGCAAACCCATTGGATGGCCACCAAGACGTTCCCCTAAATTTAGACTATTTTTAATATTCCGCTTTTTGTTTAATATTATTAAATATCTTACTTAACTGATTTTTGTTTTTCGTTTTAATATTAATTTCATTTTTTTTTGTTTAATTAAAATTATAGATTTTTATAACTAAATCTGTACAAACCATTTTTTTTATTAGTTTAAAAAACTGGTCAAATATAATTTGTTTAAATTATAAGATTTTGAATTTTAAACTTAGATAAATATATATATATATATATATAATATTTCATATTATAAACTCATTTTTTATTTTTTGTTACATTAAACTATACTGGATGTTGTAAAATAATAATTATATTTTTATAAATGTCAAATATGTTGATATTGGGCCCACTAAATTACATTTGAATCAAGGGGCAAATTTGGAATGGTATGGCTTTTCAGTCACGGAAAGAACAATTAGTTTAATATAACCAAAATTAAAAAGATAAACCTTATGAAATTCTAAAATTTTTAAAAATAAAAACATTAAATCAAATGCATCCATCATGAACATAAAAGAAAATATTTTCCTCCCCTTTAATTTTTTTTTTTAATAAATAAAAATCCAATGGAGGATTTAAAACTAGTGATAGTAATAGTTTAGGTGACGAATTTAAGACTTGTATTTATTTGAATTTTTTAAATTTATTTATTTTGTAGTCTTATAAGTAGCATTAATTTTTTAAATATGGTGTATTTTTAAAATTTTGTATAAGGATTTTCTATACACCTTTTATAAATATAAATATTTGAGTGTACATGATTTGGGTAGAATTTTTGGATCGATTCAAAATTTATCCTCTTTTCCTGGCAAGTCGTCAAATTCATCATTTTTTGGTAACTATTAAAAAAAACTATATCTATTCACCATAAACGGGTCACATTAATAACTAAAACATCACAAAATTTACTATCATCTATTATAATTAAATGGGTTAAAAACGGGATTTAGTTCATCTAACTAAAAAAAATTCTCAAATTTCTTGTTTTCCAAAAATTCAACCCAACCAAAAAACAAAAACTAACATGATTTGGTCCGAGGCATTTTAGGAAAGCCCAAAGCAAAGTCATGAGAGCTTAGGCTCAAATTGGATAATATCATACCATTGTGTAGATCTGTGATTCCTAATAGAGTTTGAATAGTTCGAGTTAGTAACTTAGAGTTTGCATTTAAAGAAACTACGAGAGGTTCAAATTTGTATCTTTACCCTTAAAAACTTCGATATAGGGATGAAATAGAATAGCACAATCTTCTAAATCTTCTGTTGTTGATGAACTTCGAGTTTCTTCTTCTGCCAGAGCCGATCCACTGCACTGTCGGCATCTCCCTACACAATATAAAAGAAAGCACCACAAGTATGTAATAGAACTCTTTATCGTCTGTGTGCCCAATGATTATGAGAGGAACCACATAAAGAACATGAAAATTGAATATTGTGACAAACTGATATGGTGCCAGACATGATACAAGCGATCATAGGAAGCATCAATCTCATAGTGATTGATGAACTCTATAGCATGATTCAAGACAGTTGCACGAAAAATAATTGGGAGCATCGATGTCATATCCAAATGACAGAAAAATTATGAGCAATGGCTGCTTATCCTTCAATAATGGCTGCTCTCACCGTTTAAGAGGAAGCTAGAGGACAAAGGCCGATCACATCAAAGCCATCTGCGGACTCAATTTTGGTGACATTTCATTTCGTATCGATTGAGAAGGGGAACAAAGCATTCATTCAATTAGGTAGAAGAACAAAACATTCTTTTATAAAGGTGTAGAAACCTCTCATTTGCAAACGTGTTTTAAAAACCTAAGGGAAAGCCCAAAGAGGACAATATCTATTGGCGGTGAGTTTGGGTTGTTACAAATAGTATTAGAGCCATACGCCGGGCGATGTGCCAGCGAGAAGGGTGAACCCCGAAGGGAGCTGGACATGAGGCGGTGTACCAGCAAAAATGCTGGCCCCAAAGGGGGAGTGAATTGAGGAGTCCCACATCGATTGGAAAAGGAAACGAGTGCCAACGAGATCGCTGGCACGAAGGAGGGTGGATTGTCAGATCCCACATCGATTGAGGGAGGAAAACAAAGCATTCTTTATAAGGGTGTGGAAACCTCTCCCTAGTAGATGCGATTTAGAAACTTTGAGGAGAAACCCGAAAGGAAAAGGCTAAAGAGGACAATATCTCCTAGCGGTTAGCTTTGACCGTTACAATTTTACAGGCTTCTACCTTTCTTCTCATTTTCTTTTAGTGCATTTTGATTATCGTCTATAGAATGTAGTTTAGCCATGTTCAAAATTTCTTTACTTGAGCTATAATTTAGTCTAACTATAAATCTTCTGTGTTCTTTACTTTTGAGTCAAATTAGCTTCAATTAGGACAGCAGCTCATAAACTAAGTGCTTAACAATGTAACAGGCAACAACAATCACAGATGAATGAATAAACGTGTTTGTTGTTGCATATAAAAACACAGCCAGCAGAAGAAGAATAAGCCATGCTCAATAGTCAATTGCATACCCTTTTCTAGGAGAACTAAGATCAAACACCAACGGATGAAATCATAAGCAAGTTGAGTTCATTGGACTTAAAAATACCTAAACAATCCTGAGTCGAAGTAAACTAATATGTCCTGTTCCAAGTCAATGATCGAATGTATTACAGATTAGATCGCATCCTATCGCTACAAATCCATCAATAACGAGTGCGAGAGAGAGAGAGAAGCAAAGAACAATCACCTGTGCCCGAAGGAAACCACAGAGAGCAAAAGTGGAAAACTGGCCAGTGTAGATGCCATTTTCATCCAAATGCCCAATGTTGATCTGGACGGAAGCATGGTCCTTGGAAGTAATCAATCGATTCGTTGCGGAGCTGCATCAGCGACACAATAAGCCATGAATCAAGTGCGATCATCGAAGCTAGACGATAATAATAAGATTACGAACCATTTTCTGGGAATTTAAAGCTCTGATTTTACCCTCCTCGTTCTGCATCTATGAACTAATTGTTTAGAATTAGAAAACCTGCGACCCGATCAATGTTTCGTAAGCACACATACAATTGCGATTACCGATTCTGCCGTCAGATAATGGAGGGAAAATCGATTCAAATTTGCAAGGAAAAAGAGGAAAAGATTCTAAAGACTACAGAGAGAAATTTAACCACTGCGAGGAAAACTAGCGATCCAAGAGAGAATGGCCGATAAAATTTGAATCAAATTTAAAATCGAAACTGCGTTGAGAGATTTTATTTTTAAGCCAAAAGTTTGTTGGATTGGTACCCAACTCAATCTTCTATTTTGGAGTTCGGTTCTAGTTGTCCAGTTATAAATTTAAAAAAAATTAAAAAGTTTTATTTATCCACCATTTATAATTATTCGATAAAATTTTAGATAAAAAATATTAAAAATTCACTAACAAACAAATTAACATAAACACGAATACAACTAAATACGATTAAATACTGCTCTTCAAAATTGATAAATATAAAGGTAAAGAAAATATAAGTAAATGATAGATCATTAAAATAAAAAATAATAAAAATAAAAATGATTAGTTTAAAAAAATTATACACGTAAAAAATAAAAAATATTGTTGCATAGATTTCGAGGCTAATTGTAAAAAAATAATATTGCAATAGATAATAAATACATTAGCATTTAGAATTACCTATCACAATTTTATAATAAATTTTTTTAAATTTATTGGAACATTTCGAGTCAATAGTTTTAGGTGTCAAAGAACGCCTAAAACAATTAACGATTCTCTCACAAGTAGAAGCTATAGTAAACACGATAAAAATATTTTGAACAACTTCGGATAAAATTATATATTTAAATTCATTTACTTTCCACCAAGTCCAATGAAAAAAATGATAGATGGAATGTAAAATGAATTTTAAAGTCGTTTTCCAATCAACATAAATATAGAAATTTCGAGTTAAAAAAAATTCTCTTAAAAATACTGAAATGATGAAAACATTATGCTTTAAAATTACTCAAATGTATGAACATTTGAACACGTTATTCAAGAAAATTACTACTTTTGAATTGCATTTCTACGAAAAGCTATCAAACTCTTCGTCTCTATACCCTGTAGTGTTTCTTTTCTGGCTTTTTTCAGTATCTTACTTGTTCCTCCCGGGTAGCTTCGTTTATTATTGTTTGCAGATGAAACTTGACAAACTTTTGTGTGTACTCTTGGCTTCTTCAAAACCTTACTCGACGGTGAAATCTCACATATCTTTACTTGACGACTCTGTTTTCGAGCTTTTTCGTTTCGGCAATTTTGTATATATCGTTTCTCAATTTCTACCGCCTTCTCTTCTAATTCCTTCATCTTCAACTCGTACATTTGCTTCCATCTGAACGATTCCTTATGCTTCATCCTTTCAAGAACGTCGTTGACAGCATCTATACCAAACTTTCTCTCGTAGAAAGTTTTCCATAATTTGTTTGTTACGGGAGTGAGGTCTCTTCCTTTCGAACAGTTCTCTATATGCATCAGTTGGTCGACGGTGCAATGCGGCAAAATATGTTCAAGGAAATTTAGATCGGTTTGGCCGACATCTCCAAGAAGTCTCAGGCTATCTATAGCTTTGTTTACTTGTTCAGACATTGTTTGGCAGACTCGAGAGGGTACAGGTTTAGCCTTAGTTTTAAGTTTGAAGTAAATGACTAAAGCTTATACACTTACCATGCTTCTCGTTCTCCTTTTATAATTATATTCTATTTTGCCGTTATAATTTCAAATTTTATTTTAAAATATCTCAATCTTTATTTTAAAATATTTATATATCAAAATTTATCTAAATCTCTTACCAGATTTAAATATTCTAAAAATATTTAAATATCTAAATTTTTATTACTAAAATATCTAAAATAGAGCGTAAAATTATTTAATTTAATTCAATTTCTTTTTCTTTTTTAATTTTAATTTAATTTTATTCTTATAATTAATTATAAATATCAAAACTCAACCACTAAATTTAAATTTTAATATTTTATAAATAATTTATTACAGTAAATATTAAAAAAAAATAATCTTACATAATTCTAGAGGGACAAATGGCATGTTGAAAATGAAGCTATCAACCACTTGGCTTTGACTTTGACTTTACTGGAACCCCACAAATTATCCCACAAGCTGACACTCACACGTCATTTGCCACGTATGAAGTTAATAAATGTATCCCAAATAAAATCACCTTTTTTTATAGAAGTAATTTAATTAATTTACCGTTATCATTCCATATTAATCTATAAATTTTCATTTTTATTATATTTTAACATTTGTTTTATTTTTCAAATTTTGCACTAAAAAATATTTTTGTTATTATAAAATTTGGATTTCAAAATATATTCGTATTTATATTAGACAAAATAAAGGGGAAAAAAATATTTAATACATATTTTAAAAATAATAATAATAAAATAGCACCATAAATTTTATACCGTATATTTTTAAAATATAATCAATAAACCATTTCTAATAGCTATCAAGTTTCTGATCGAATCTCCGTTGTAAACCTGAAAATTTTTTAGTTGGGTTATCCCGTTATCAACTTAAAAGAAATTAAAAAGTTTTATTTATCCCCATTTATAATTATGGATAGAATTTTAGATAAAAAAATATATATATTAAAAGTTCACCAACAAAAATCAATCTATAATTATTAAAAAAATCATCCACCATAAACAGAGAAAATTATAATATCTTAACATCATTCAATATTACTATATAACTAAATACGACCCTCCTTAAAATGGATTAGTCTAAGTAAGGAAAATAGAAGGAAATGATAGATCATCAAAATAAAAATCAATAAAAATGATTAATTTAAAGAAACTATACATATCAAAAATAAAAATAAACGTTGAAATAGATTTATTTATACCATTATACCAAGTTCGAGGGCCTAAATGGTAAAAAATATATATATAGTGATATAATAATGTTACAAAGATAATAAATACATTAGAATTTAGAATTATTTATCTCAATTTTATAATAAATTTTTTTAAATGATTTTGTGTCAACAAAACTCTTAAAACAATCAACAATTCTTTTATTAATACTAAACGTTGATCCACAAGCTATAGTAAATACTAGAATGATAAAAATATTTTGAACAACTTTGATAAAATTATATAATTAAATTCATTTACTTTCCACCGAGTCCAATGAAAAAAATGATATAGGGTCGTTTTCTAATCAACACAAATATAGAAATTTCGAGTTTCAAAAAAATTCATTTAAGAAGACGTGAAATGAAAACATTACTCTTTAAAATTACTCAAATGTATGAACATTTAACACTATATGCGTTTGTTTAAAAAATGACTTAAATGCAAATATAAATCATATCCAATAACCTATCATAAATCAAATTCTTAAAATTTAAACCAAATTATAGACGAGAACAAAACTTGGATTTATTTCAATTCTATTACACCGGTTATTCTAGAAAATTACTACTTTTGAATTGCATTTCTCCGAAAAGCTATCAAATTCTTCGTCTCTATACTCTGTCGTGTTTCTTTTCTGGCTTTTTTCAGTATCTTGCTTGTTCCTCCACTGTAGCTTCGTTTATTATTGTTTGCAGATGAAACTTGACAAATTTTTGTCTGTACTCTTGGCTTCTTCAAAACCTTATTCGATGGCGATATCTCACATATCTTTACTTGACGACTCTGTTTTCGAGCTTTTTCGTTTCGGCAGTTTTGTATATATCGTTTCTCAATTTCTACCGCTTTCTCTTCTAATTCCTTCATCTTCAACTCGTACATTTCCTTCCATCTGAACGATTCTTTATGCTTCATCCTATCAAAAACACAGTTGACACCATCCTTACCAAACTTTTTTTCGTAGAAAGTTTTCCATAGTTTGTTTGTTACTGGAGTGAGATCTCTCCCTTTCGAACAGTTCTCAATATGCATCAGTTGTCGACGGTGCAATGGGACAAAATATGCTCAAGAAAATTTAGATCGGTTTGGCCAACATCTCCAAGAAATTTCAGACTATCTATGGCTTTGTTTACTTGTTCAAACATTGTTTAGCAGACTCGAGAGGGCACAGGTTTAGCACGGGTTTAAGTTTGAAGTAGATACTAAAGCTTATATATTTACAATGCACCTCGTCCTCCTTTTATATTTATATTCTATTTTGCAGTTAGAATTGTAAAATATCTTAATCTTTATTTTAAAATATTTATATATCTAAATATGAAGTAAAGTATTTAAATTATTTTAAAATTTTCCTTTTATAGTTGTATTCTATTTTCCGGTGAGAATTGTAAAATATCTTAATCTTTATTTTAAAATATTTATATATCTAAATCTAAAGTAAAGTTATTTAAATTATTTTAAATTTTTTAAATAATTCATTCTTACAATATTTAAATTGTTTTTAAAATATTTAAACATATTTATTCTTCCAATATTTAAATATTTTAATTTTTATTATCACCGTATCTATTATTTAATTTAATTCAATTGAGTTTGTGATAATCTTCTAACATTTAATTTCTTTTTCTTTTTTTAATTTTAATTTCATTTTTTTAAAAAGAGGAAAAGATTAATAGAACTCGAAAGAAAAATCTAACCACTCCAAGGGATCCAAAATGTAAAGGCTTCCGATCAAATTTAAAAGAGAAACTAGAGGTCTACACAGTTAGATTGAATTGGATTGAAGAATTTTTTTTACTCAGTACAAAAGTTCGAGTTGGTTAGATTGCTAACCCAACTCAATCCGAAAATTTTCACAACCCAATCCAACTCGAAAATTTTCGGGTTGGGTTGTCGACTTGTCAACTTAATAAAAAATTAAAAAGTTTTATTTATCCACCATTTATTAATTATTCATAGAATTTTAGATAAAAAAATATTAAAATTTCACAAAAAAAAAAAATATTTATAATTAAAAAATCATCAACATAACAAAATAATATCTGAACATAATATTACTGTACAGCTAAATACGATACTCCTCGAGAATTGATTGCTCTAGAAAAATATAAGGAAATAATAGATCATAAAAATAATAATAATAAATAAATAAATGATTAATTTAAAGAAACTATACGTATCAAAAATAAAAAAATATTATAAAAATAATATTTTTTTATTTTTAAAAAAGTGATATAATAATGTTGCAATAGATAATAAATACATTAGCATTTAAAATTATATATCTCAGTTTTATAATAAAAAATTTTAAATTTATTGAAACTAATTTTTTATTCAACAATTTCGTGTAACGGTTTTAGATGTTAAAAAGAACTCGTAAAACCATCAACAATCATCTCACCAATACTAAACGTGATTTAGAAGCTATAGTAAACACTAGAACGATAAAAATATTTTGAACAACTTTTGATAAAATTATATATTTAAATTCATTTGCTTTCTACCAAGTCGGATGAGAAAAATGATAGATGAAAAGTCAAATCAATTTTAAAGTCGTTTACCAATCAACACAAATATAGAAATTTCGAGTTTCAAAAAAATTTATTTAAAAATACGTGAAATGAAAACATTACTCTTTAAAATTACTCAAATGTATGAACATTTTAAACGTAAATGTAGATATAAATCATATCCAATAACCTATCATAAACCATATTCTTAAAATTTAAACCAAATTTATTGATGGTTATACGTTCCAACAAAACTTGGATTTATTTCAATTCTATTGCATCAGTTCTTCAAGAAAATTACTACTTTTGAATTGCATTTCTCCGGAAAGCTATCAAATTCTTCATCTCTATACTCTGTAATGTTTCTTTTCTGGCTTTTTTCAGTATCTTGCTTGTTCCTCCACCGTAGCTTCGTTTATTGTTGTTTGCAGATGAAACTTGACAAACTTTTGTGTGCACTCTTGGTTTCTTCACAACCTTACTCGACGGTGAAATCTCACATATCTTTACTTGACGACTCTGTTTTCGAGCTTTTTCGTTTCGGCAATTTTGTATATAACGTTTCTCAATTTCTACCGCCTTCTCTTCTAATTCTTTCATCTTCAACTCGTACATTTGCTTCCATCTAAACGACTCCTTATGCTTCATCCTTTCAAGAACGCCGTTGACAGCATCTATACCAAACTTTCTTTCGTAGAAGGTTTTCCATAATTTGTTTGTTACGGGAGTGAGGTCTCTTCCTTTCGAACAGTTCTCAATATGCATCAGTTGGTCGACGGTGCAATGGGGCAAAATATGCTCAAGAAAATTTAGATCGGTTTGGCCAACATCTCCAAGAAATCTCAGACTATCTATGGCTTTGTTTACTTGTTCAGACATTGTTTGGTAGACTCAAGAGGGCACAGGTTTAGCACTGGTTTAAGTTTGAAGTAGATGACTAAAGCTTATACACTTACAATGCTTCTCGTCCGTTATATTCTAATATGTGATTAGAATTTCAAAATTTATTTTAAAATATCTTAATATTTTATCTTAAAATATTTATATATCTAAATTTTGATTTCGACTGTATTTAAATTATTTTAAAAATATTTAAATATATTCATTCTTACAATATTTAAATTATTTTAAAATAATCTAAATATATTTATTCTTCCAATATTTAAATATCTAAATTTTTATTATCACCATATCTATTATTTAATTTAATTCAATTGAGTTTGTGATAATCTTCTAACATTTAATTTCTTTTTCTTTTTTTTTTTTTAATTTTAATTTAATTTTATTCTTATAATTAATTTTAATATCAAAATTGAATCACTAAATTTAAATTTAAATATTTTATAAATAAATATTAAAAAAATAAATTTTAAATGCCAAATGGCATGTTGAAAATGAGCTATCACCAGTCGGCTTTGATTTGACTTTGTTGGATCCCACAAATTCACAGCTGGCACTCACACGTCATTTGCCACATAACGTGAAATTAATAAATGTATCCCAAATATAAAATCACATCTCTTTTTTTATAGAAATAATTTAACTAATTTACAGCTGGCACTTCTTATCGTTCCATATCTATAAATTTTCATTTTATTATATTTTATATTTGATATTTTTTTCCGTTCAGAAATTATATAATAAAATTTATAATATAATAAAAATTAGTTTTAAAATATAAAATATAAAAGTCCATGATTCACGTAAAGGAAGAAATAATTACTCAAAAGAAAATAAAATGTTAAAAAAGAAATAATAATAATAATATAAAGTGGGTCCCACAAGATAGGCAAAATCCTGTATAATTACGAAATTGCCATGGAGAAGCAAAAAAGAAGGCGAAAAACTATGTCTGAATACAAGGAAGCGCTTTCTTTGTAAATCGCGTTGTTCTCTTCCTTCTTCCACCGACTCCGAGAAACCCTCTTCTCTGTCGATCCTTTGTTCTTCGCGTTTCAGATCGAAATTAAAATCCAGTTTCAATTTCAAATCCATTTCTGAATCTCCATTGCCATTCGCATTCCAGATTGATTTTGAATTCTTCTGCTGTTTCTGTTCAAGGTTCTCATCTCGGAATCTGAGAAGATGATCGAGCGCATTCTCGGCCCCATCCGTCTCCGCCGGATCCAGAGGGCCTTCCGCCACAGCGCCGTCACTGTTCTTTGTCTCTTCCTCACTGTCGTTGTCCTCCGCGGTACTGTCGGCGCTGGCAAGTTCGGCACTCCCGAGCAGGACTTTAAGGAGATCCGTGACCATTTCACCTCTCGCGGTCGTCGCGTTGAGCCTCGCCGTGTTCTTGAAGAGGTACAGCCGGAGACTACCGACAAGCCGGCTGACCAGTCCAATAATTACGCTACATTCGATATTTCGAAGATTTTGGTGGATGAAGGTGAGGATGAGAAGCCCGATCCGAGTAAACCCTACAGTCTCGGTCCTAAAATATCCGATTGGGATCATCAGCGAGCTGAATGGCTGAAGAACAACCCTGATTTCCCTAATTTCATTGGACCTAATAAGCCCCGAGTTCTTTTGGTTACTGGATCCTCCCCAAAGCCCTGTGAGAATCCTGTTGGTGACCATTACCTTCTGAAATCGATTAAGAACAAGATCGATTATTGTAGGCTCCATGGGATTGAGATTTTTTACAATATGGCACTTCTTGATGCTGAAATGGCTGGTTTCTGGGCTAAGCTTCCATTGATTAGGAAGCTTTTGCTGTCTCACCCGGAGGTTGAGTTCCTATGGTGGATGGACAGTGATGCTATGTTCACTGATATGGCTTTTGAGGTTCCATGGGAAAGGTATAAGGATCATAACTTTGTGATGCACGGATGGAATGAGATGATTTATGATCAGAAGAATTGGATTGGGCTGAACACCGGAAGTTTTCTTCTGAGGAATTGCCAGTGGTCGCTGGACATTCTCGACGCCTGGGCGCCAATGGGGCCGAAGGGCAAGATTAGAGATGAAGCTGGGAAGATCCTGACTAGAGAGCTGAAGGGCAGGCCAGTTTTCGAAGCTGATGATCAGTCAGCTATGGTTTATCTGCTGGCAACTCAAAGAGATCAATGGGGGAACAAAGTATACCTTGAGAATGGGTACTATCTACACGGATATTGGGGCATTCTGGTCGATCGATATGAGGAGATGATTGAGAATCACCATCCGGGGCTCGGCGATCACCGATGGCCTCTCGTCACCCATTTCGTCGGGTGCAAGCCGTGCGGGAAGTTCGGAGATTACCCAGTAGAAAGATGCCTGAAACAAATGGACAGAGCATACAACTTTGGGGACAATCAGATTCTACAAATCTACGGCTTTACACACAAATCACTGGCCAGTAGGAGAGTGAAGCGGGTTCGGAATGAAACGAGCAATCCGTTGGAGGTGAAGGATGAACTCGGGTTGCTTCATCCAGCATTCAAAGCTGTGAAGGTATCATTATCTTCTTGATAGCCATTATAATACAGTGTTCAAAATCGTATGGTTTTGGTATTTATTTATCAGTTACTAATAATGTGGGAGATTTGTAAACTTTTTTTGGGTTCAAAATCTGCGTTTTTGATGTCAATTTCATTGATTTTTAGAAGGCTTTCCTCTTAATGGAAAATCTGAGAGATTATCTGTTTTTCTTTTTTTCTTTTTTTGGGTTAAAAGCATTATCTAATTTTGAGTTACAATAAAGTCTAGATTTCGTTAATTCTCCTATTTGTATAATAAAAATTCATTACCAATCTTTTAGGAGGAACACAATAAAACCCAACTCTGTATTATTAATGACGTAATTAATGCTCATGATTAATAGGGGACTAAATGAAGAATTTAGAAGTTAGAAACCTCAAGCTTGGAATAAAGAGAAATGAAATTAGGACACTTTTTAAGTTGAATTATAAATTTAATTTCATTAAAAAATTAAAAAAAATTATTTAATTTATATTGAGGTTCATGTCCAAATTAATTTGGGCTTTATTTCTACGTCCAAATATTAAATTTACAGCTTTGCCATAACATGAACGAAGATTAAAATATAATGTTCTTTAAAAAATAATTGTTCGTTCAGGCTTTGCTCAATTCTTCAGCTGAAAATCTATCAAACTGTTCAGCTCAGCTGCATAATCCAAGTCTGAGCCTACTAAAAAATGCATCATAATTAATGTCATCAATGAAATTTAATGGAGAATAATATACAACACCATCTCAAAAATGGAGACACCCTTCAACTTCAGGAGTCTCAGCTGACTGCCGCCATAGCTGGTTCTGGGTAGCCAGCAACGACATCGAAACACCGCTTGCAGAGAGTTGGATGTTCCGGGAACGACCCAACTCGTAACGAAAAGTTCCAACATCTTTCACACTTGGAACCTTCAGCACGAGACACACCAATCCAAACTTTGCTGCCTTCAATGAGACACTCTCCAGTGTATGGTGTGTTCTCTGTCAGCTCATTCTCTATGGCTTGATGAACCTCAACCTGTGTATGCCATTTCCAAAACACATGACTATCAAAATGTTGTCCTAAAGCTCTGATGATTATGAAAACTGGATCACGTTACTAACTATTCATAATCGGAACAATCACCAAGTCGAAGGTTTGGGTTTCGATCTAAACAAGATTTCCATAATAAGAAACTACAATGTGTACTTTCATGGATCGAGGAAGAATGTAGCTCCATCTTTCCATCTTATTTATCTATTGAAACCAAAGAACTTTGACTTCCAACAATCACCAGATCAAAGGCTTGGATTTCGATCTAAACAAGATTTCCATAACAATAAACTAAATATGTACTTTTATGGATCGAGAAAGAGCGTAGCCTTGACTCCAATCTTTCCTTCTTATTTATCCGTTGAAACCAAAGAACTTTGACTCCCAACAATCACTAAGTCAAAAGCTTGGATTTCGATCTAAACAAGATTTCCATAACAAGAAACTACAATATGTACTTTCATGGATCGAGGAAGAATGTAGCCCTGACAACACCTTTCCTTCATTTTCCAAGAAAAGTAGGAGAGCATAAGTAAGACAACATGATAGCGATATACACTAATACGCACGTCCTTTGACTTGAGGCAATGGAACAATGAATCATGGCACTTAAAACACTATACCCAATAAGCTATAGGTTATGCCTTTGTAAAAGAAAAACCCTGTTAGGATTACCTGAGATGTAATAAATATTCTTTGCAAAGTGTCTGCGTCATGGTTGGATTCACACATTTCACACAGCTTAGTAGCCAGACCATCTCCTGAGGCATGTAGATGGACTTTAGCCTCTAAGCTTGAACCAATCAATTTCCCAGTTCGAGCAACCTCGAGGACTTTATTCACCTCGGTTCTTAGCTGATCAAAGTGCTAAATGGTTAGCGAATCTTCTCAGATCCGAGGTTCAATAATTTAGTTTAGTTCATATTCGTGACAGTAAACCTTGTTTATAAGTTGTTATCAGAACTTCTGTAATCGTAAAGACATTAAATACCTCAAGAATATTTGCCCAGAAGTCAACTTCTTCTCTTGGAAGAGAAAGCCTAGTCTTATTTAAACTTGGCCACCTTGATTCAAAGACAAATTTTGCAGCAGAACCATCGTCGTTTGTATATTGGAAGGGTAAATTCTGCCACACATCCTCAGCCAAATGAGGCAATATTGGAGCAATTATTCTTGCTATGGAAACGATATGCGCTGCTAGAACTGTTTGACAACTTCTCCTAGTAAAACTCGTGGATCCCCTGAAATTGCCAACAAAATTAGCATTTTGCTTAAAGAAAAGAACCCCTTGCATAAGGAATAAGTAAGATAAAAAGAGAAAACTTACCCCACATATAATCGATCTTTAGCAACGTCAAAGTAGAAATTTGATAGATCAACAATTACGAACCGTTGTATGATCTGAAAATGTGAGAAGTTCCATGGTCAAATTACCACCAAATATACAAATTACCCAGGATTCGTTCTTAGCTCTAGAAAGCAACGTAAATTTCAGAAGACCACAAAACTTCTACCCCATTTATAATGAAGCAATAAGTCATAATTCAACGTTGTTTTTGGACATTTTGTTGGGTGGCTTTCCCAACTTAAAAGTCCTTACAGAATCATGTCAATATTTGGACGTATAAGTCCTCACAGAGTCACGTCGATCATGCAAGTAGTGTCATTGATAAGCTGGAAGAGACCTTGAATATAAATCAAGCCTTTAGGAACCAAAGGCTGAATCTAAGCATCCGTTGGATGATACTTTTCCAGGATATCCGTAAGAATTATTAAATGTAAGCTCAAATATGGGGATAAGAATTCAGTTTATCCACAAAGTTACAGCAACTAGAAGGAGGCATAGCTTTATGAATAGATTGGTTTTAAAGTTAATACAATCTTGCAATACTGTTGGTTTATTTCCAAAGCGTGGCCATTTGAGTTATTCTCCCAGCCCTTGACACCAGATTATGCTGATAATAATTAAAATTCAATGAATAAAATAATAAGATCATCAGAAGAAAAGTCACCTGAAAAATCTTAAAGAACTGATAGCTTTCATAGCTTTCTCTGATGTTGTTAATGATATTTTCAAGCTGAAACAATGCATGCTGGTCAATCCTTGGAAGATCCTGATATTGTACAGCATTTTCCTCCTGTCAATACAAACGAGATTATTATTATGTAGATACATAAAGAGAAAGGAGGCGAAAGAGTTGCTAATCTAAATGCTGATTCAAGAAAGGGGAGAAAAAAAAAAAAAAAAAAAACAACAGAATGCACCACAAGTCCTCTCTCTCTCCTACAAGGCATAAGCTAAGGAAAACATAAATGATTAAAATGAACTTACTGTCCAATCATGCAGATTTCCTAGAAGGAACCTTAATGTTCCTCGTAGCTTCCTATAAATATCTGACATTTGACGGAGAACTTGAGAACCGATCATCACATCACCGGTGTAGTCCACACTGGAAACCCAAAGGCGCAGGACATCTGCTCCATAGCCTGGGGCTTCCTGCCAGATACAAACAATTACAAGGCATCCAAGGGATTTAGTCTAGCCACTTTTAATGAGGAACCAGATATGAAAGTAGAACACTTCGAACCTTTTGATTCTTTCCTCCTTCAATCACAGACTTGGGATCAACTACATTACCCAAAGATTTGCTCATTTTCAGACCCTTCTCATCTAAAACAAATCCGTGAGTAATGACACTGGAATATGGAGCCTTCCCTGTTCCAAAGAAAGTCTAAAATTTTATACATCGGATTAGCTCCAACATAGATTTGATTCTGTTATGCATACACGTCGAAAGAAATAGATTCCCATTTATATAACAGCAATTGACCATGTAGCAGGCTCCCTTGCGATTGGTTTTGAAAGTTAAATAGATGGTTGATGGTTGGTTCACAATCTTCTTTACGAGGTTTGAAGTAGCTATTGGTTTTTCGTATTTGGTGGAGGCTTATTCTTAGTGTGGGCATTCATTTGCAAGCTCTCGAAGTCTTTCAGGCAAAGATAAAGGAATGTTTTATTAAATTTCATGGCTAATCTCTCCATCTTTATACTTGTTGTTAGGTATTTTTTTTCATTTATTTGGAGATGTTGAATATGTTACTGTAGTTATATAACACATGAATTTCATATATAACCTGGATGTAGACAAGAGAATGGGAGGTACAACAAAATGTCATGTTCGTTACTTCTAAACATCATTCAGATAGGAATTGCATAATCAACATTTGCCACACTTCCCTCCATGAGGATACATTATATCACTAAAGGATAATGTATGTAGAAAAAGGAAGGGGGATAAAACGAGTTACATTTGCATACCCTATTTCCTAATTTTTCGAAGAAATTTCTAAATAACTTCTATTAAAGAGTATAGAGCAGCATTAACTTTTCCAAGAAAAAAAGAAGACGTTCACAATTTTAATCACATCACCTTTTGTGGCAATGCTTGTCAACAAAGAACTTTGGAACCAGCCACGGTGCTGGTCTGTACCTTCAAGGTACAAATCAGCAGGAAAACTAAAACCATCTCGTGTCCCTAATACTGCTGCCCAAGAGGAACCTGAAATAAGGAGAGTGGAAATTTACAATCGAGTTCGATATCAAATTAACAGCATATGTATGACTTTTGAGTAGAAAGATCCAACTGATAACTGCTGGAGCATTTCTTCTTCAGTGGCTTAAAAAATGCCACCGACTTCACCAACAAAATTGTTGTGAATTAAGCAGGAAAATTCTCAGAAGAAACATTAGTGTTCGTATTGTTTGTTAGAAACATTTAAATTTAGTAATTTCACTAACGGAACATTATAATACCTGAATCAAACCATACATCCATTGTATCAGTTCCCTTTTCATATTCAGATGCAATTTCTCGGTATTTATCAGGAAGAAGATCCTCTACCGTCATATACCACCAAGCATCACTACCCTTTTTGGCTATTATTGCTGCCAAACAAACAATAAGAAGTATCAAACTTAATGAAAATGCGCAAAGCCATTACATTATAGAGCTGTTAAAAGTAATAACATAGTTTAGGAAAGGAAATTGAGAGTAATAATAAGTCTGTAAATCTTACACTTGATGTGGTTTACAGTGTCGTCATTCATAAGAGGTTCTTTGGTCTGCACATGATAAAAGACTGGTATTGGGACACCCCACGTCCTTTGCCGAGATATGCACCAATCAGAGCGGCTCGAGGTCATTGCAGAGATTCTATTTTCAGCCTGGACAGTAGTCCATTCTCACGAGGCATTAGTGATCAGATAGCTTAAAAAGCAGTATGGCTTTATTTAATGGTTGATTATTGAACAGGGGCACCAGTTAGATGTGCATTAGGTTAGGAAGAAACAGAAACAATGCAAAAAAGAACTTCCTATTCAAAAGTACAGCACACATTAATATACCAACCATCATTGTATGGTGATTTAAATGTTAAACAAATTTGGGAATCATGAGGTAAATATTTAAATGTTAAACAAAGGGAAAAACCAAATCAAATTTTTTTGTTAACAAAAGAGGTAAATATTTGAATCAAGCACTAGGAGTAAACAACAATGTCATTCGAACATCAATACCTGAGGAGGTATCCACTTTACTTCACCAATAGCATCCATAGCAGCCTGGCGAAATCCCTCCACTGATGCAAACCATTGCTCAGTTGCCCTAAAAATTGTTGGTTTCTTTGTTCGCCAATCATATGGATATTTATGCTCTGTATGAAGAGATGACATGTTGAAACCAAATAAATATGAAGAACCCAGACAAGGATTAGAATCATCATTTTTTCTCCTCCTTGTAGGAAGAGAGTAGAGTTTGTCCTTTTTTTTTTGAGGGGAGGGGGTGGGGGAAGGTGAACGCCTTACCGTACGATTCTTCCAAAATAAGTGAGAAATGATCATCCAAATATTTGACAACAGCCGTATTGCCATCCCCAAGTACATCAAGCCCGCTGAATTGCCCAGCTTCTTCGGTGAATTTTCCATCATCATCTACAGGAGATATTAGGGGGAGTCCATACTTCAAACCAGTCGCATAATCCTCCTGACCATGTCCAGGAGCCGTATGGACCAACCCAGTTCCTGTCTCAGTTGTAATGTAATCTCCTCCAATAACAACTTGGCACTCCCTCTTATCAATTGGGTGGATATATCTGAAGAAAACAATAGATTTGATGCTTAGTACACACAATGAAATCAAAATAATAAGGTAAATTATTAAGGACCCATTTAATAACCATTTGATTTGATGTGTTTGGTTTTTGAAAGTTGCGTTTGTTTACTTACAATTTCTTTACCATGTTGATTTACCACATTTCTAGATTTCTTCTAATTGAGTCTGAAACCTACAAGTTTTTTTAGGGAGAAAATTCACTTGATAAGAAACTGTCATTTTCACTGTTCCTTCTCATTGTTTAGGGAATGAAATGAAACCTGCAGTTTTCAAGTTCTGAACCCAACAATTTTTTCTTCACAACAAGCTTCACACCCCATTTTGCTTCCAAAGTTGGCACCAGGTCTGATGCTACAACAAGGAAAGGCCTATTTTCCTCATTCAGAATATTCCCAGGTCTTTTCTTTTTATTTCCAGACAAAAAAGAGACATCTTCTGACGGTGCCAGCAGTTCAACTATGGCATAGTGAAGCTTGGCATTGACAGCAACCGCTAATCACAGAACAGTGAGGGAAAAAGTTTAGAATGCATACAACGTAAAGATAGACTGCTCAAATGTAGTAGAATCATGCAATTGTCCCATGAGAGTAGCCAAGGTGCACGCAAGCCGGCCCGGACACTTGCTCCCACTGTAATAATAATAATATAACTGGGAAACATACAGGAACAAATCTACTACCACATTGCCCCCACGGTAACACAAACAAGAACTCACCAGCATTGGCTGGAATAGTCCAGGGAGTTGTAGTCCATATGGCCAAGCACAAGTCTGGAAGAAATTCTTGTAGCATGCCGCCTGAAGATGGACCTTCCTTGACCAATCTAAAAATAGCATATATGCTTCTTGAAGTATGCCCCTCAGGGTACTGAATGCAGTTATCAAACAGGTAGTGCAGGGAAAAGAAAAAAAAAAAAAGATAATGTCAAATTTGAGCAAATGATAGGAAGCCGAATGAGATACAGATTAGAGACAAAGTTTATCAAGAACCCTAAAGCTTCGTCCCACAACTGTAATAAGATTATCTAAATTGTTCATGCTCTCATGCTTCAACAGTTGATTTACCTCCAATTCAGCCTCGGCAAGAGCAGTTCGTGATGAGGGACTCCAGTGAACTGGCTTTCTCCCTCTAAAAATATATCCTTGAATGGCCATTTGACCAAACACCTCAATCTAACATAAAAACAATACAAACACAAAACTATTGAATTCAATTCTGCAACAAAGTGCTTAAAGGAAGCACATAGAAAGTAGAACATTAGAATGCATGCAATAGTTACCTGGGCAGCTTCATATTCAGGACTGAGAGTTAGGTACGGATTGTTCCAATCTGCCCATACTCCATAGCGCTGCAAAAATTGAACAGCATACTTCGAGAAATTTAAAAGAAGAGAGTCATGAAATTTTCTATGAAGAGTAACTCCCACGACACACTAAACCCAGTACTCAGACAGCATTAAAGATGAACATGCTTGCATAGACATAATGTTGACATGAACCAAAATTATCACATAAGATTGATCACTTTAACATGACGAAAGAAATATTAAGCATTGAAATAAATAAAGTTGAGGTGATTAGGAAATTGCCTTAAATGATGCCATCTGAGCTTTCACCGTAGCTTTAGCAAACTTGGCAGCCTTATCTCGCAACTTAATTGGGGTAAGATCTTTCCTGGCTTCTTTATCCAATGACTGCAGAACTGAATAGCTCAAGATTACAGTTAAGTTTCCTTACCTTTGTCCCTAGAGACCTAAGACGTTACCCCTCAGTAAAAGCTTATCACGGAGGTTAACTACTGAAAAAGATACTTGCCTTTTAACTCAATTGGTAGCCCATGGCAGTCCCAGCCAGGCACAAAACGAACTTTATAGTTTTGAAGAAGCTGTTAGGAGAAGAAAATAAAAGGAAAAAGAAATACTAGTTAGAAACTTTTAAAATGTAAAGCAAGGAGTTTGTTCTTCCAAAAACTAAGTAGCTATTACATGGCGGAGGGATCACAAGTTAAAATTAGACACCGTTTGTATATAAACTCCAAGGCAACAGTAACCGAAACTGAATCTCAACAGAACTTCAGTATGCGGTGTTGAAAATAATTACTAGGGATACAGACATACATTATAACATTTTCCAGCTTTTTTTTTTTTTTTTTCTGGCATGTTGTCTGATTTAATGAAGTGTGGCTAAGAATAAGAAACTAACCTTGTAACGGTTGATTATATCCTTCAAAATCTTATTCAAAGCATGGCCCATGTGAAGATCACCATTGGCATATGGAGGACCATCGTGAAGAATGAAGTTTTCCTGAGACCAGATGTCGGCAAATAAGTTATTTTGAATGGTGGACAAAAGAAGGACGATATCCCAAGAAGACCGAAGAACGTACTCCAGTATTTCTTTCAACAACTCGATTGAACACTTGATGGTCATCCCATATTTTCTGAATTTCTGGCTCCCTAACCGTAGAATTTGCTCTCATGCCAAATGTAGTCTTTGGCAGATCAACAGTATGCTTGTATTTTCCATCTCCTTCATTTGTCTCTAAACAAACTCAAGCAATCCAAGAAATCAGAAACTTCATTGAAAAAATGCAAAAACTCATTCAAGAAGTCATGTAATTCATAAAAATCAAAAGCATAGATTTGAAGGGAAATGTAATACATAATTGCCGAGACTATGCACCTTTAGATGCTTTCTTTGCTGCCATAACGGGCCCTCTAGCCCTTCTCTTTGAGGAAGGTAGGAATTCATCATTTAAATAAGTAGAGTAACGTGTGACGCTCAAGAACGTAAATACTTTTGCCGAAGAGCTTCCTCTAAAACGAAATGAAGGAATATAACTTCTCCCAAGTGATGCAGAAATTCTTTGTGATAATACCTGGAAATATGAAACACGAGTAAATTGACATCAAGCACCAGCAATTCACATTCAAGAATAACGGTCACAGATGATTTGATCGTTAAGGCTAAACACCATTTGCCATAACTGAACAGCTAGAAGTACCTCCTAAAAGAAATTTTGATTTTTTTTTCTTTCCGACCAAAAAGAAAAACATCATTATCACATGGTATTTTTGCTCTATGTAACGGCCCAAGCTCACCGCTCCCTTTCGGGCTTCCCCTCAACGTTTTTACACCCTTATAAAGAATGTTTCGTTCTCCTCCCCAACCGATGTGGGGTCTCACAATCCACCCCCTTCGGGGCCCAGCGTCATCGCTGACACTCGTTCCTTTCCCTAATCGATGTGGGACCCCCCTTTGGGGCTAGCATCCTTGCTGGCACATCGCCTGGTGTACACCCCCTTTCGAGACCCAACGTCATTGTTGGCACTCATTCCTTTCCCCAATCGAAGTGGGACCCCTCTTTGGGGCCCAACGTCCTTGCTAGCACACCGCCTCGTGTACACCTCTTCAAGGTTCAACCTCCTCGTTGGCACACCGCCCGATGTCTGGCTCTGATACCATTTGTAACAGCCCAAGCCCACCGCTAGCAAATATTATCCTCTTTGGGCTTTCCCTTTCAGACTTCCCCTCAAGGTTTTTAAAACATGTCTACTAGGGAGAGGTTTCTGCACCCTTGTAAAGAATGTTTCGTTCTCCTCCCCAACCAATGTGGGATCTCACACTTTAGCTCTTAGGTTAAGCAATTTATAAAAATAATAAGAAAAAGAATACACCCCCAATGTTCTTTCACGAGATTGAATTTACCAAGACACAAGCACAAGTCTGCAGAATCAAATGTCAATAGCGTATCAAAATTGAATCGTTATGAACATTGAAACGTGGTATTAGAAGATAACCCAATAGAAGGAGCAATAATTCAAACACAGAAAAACGCACTCCAAACAATTTCCAATACAAACGCACTGAACAAACATAAGCAATTTAACCACTACACTCTCTAAACTCAACAAGAAGGATATGAAGTAATCAAATTAACTCCATAAAACCTTCTTTTATCAGAAAAAAAACGACAGAATAACACAAAGAAATGTAAACAAAGAAGGAATCGTTCTTGAATCATCGAAGTAGACTGCTTCAAAATTCAACAAGACTGGCGTAAACAGAGAGATAAAGAGGAGAAGAGAGAAATTGTACTGAATAAGAAGACGTTTGAATGAGAGATTTGGTGGCTCCTTTGCACTTCAATGCGGAAGAGCCGGCGGCAAAGGACGCATACAGCGGCATATTGACTCCATTCATTTGCAGAGCCTCTTCATCCTCGGGGCGATAGGAAGTATGAGAGAGGAAACTAATGCGGGATTTTTGTAAAAATAACGCATTTTATTCCTTTGGAAATTTAATCTTTAAATATTTTGAAAAATAACGCATCATAATATTAAATAAATGTCATTTTATATATTTTTTAATAATTTAATCTATAAATTTTATTTTGCAGTATATTTATAATTTTTTTTATTTTTTTATTTTAAAAGCTTCCATTGTCGTTTATAATTTCAGTGTAATTAATTTAAATTTTATTAATAAAAAGATGGTTTTTTTTAGTTGAATAATTTTTCTAAAAAGAAAAAAAAAATACTTTTATGAACAATTTTTGTTTTATGATTTTATTTTAGTCCCAAATTTATTATTAACATCAACGGTAGTGAATCACTATCTTTCTTTCATCGGTAGGGCGATCAGTCTTTTCTCTATGTGTAATCAGAGTGTAGCACCTCTCTTTATGAGCCTCCACAGATGTAATAAAAAGTCGAATTCTGTGTCACAAATAGAAATAAGAAAATTAGGGGTAGGGTCAACGATCACTCATGTCACGGGTAGCACGACGAGCTCAACTTCCACTAAAAAGTCAGAACCTCTCCGACTCCACTTTAGTCATTAATCAACCGATGAGCCAGACTTGTGAAGCAAGCCAACGATGACCCAACTCACTCAAAGCATGGATGAGAAGCATAAAATCCCGACATGGAGTTGAGAACCATGATTGACCCAACTCATGACTTAGTGCAAACTTGAGTATAGTTTAATTGATTCAAACAAATATCATCGACCAACAAATTTGAAGCTCAAATCTCACTTTCAAACGTTCTTGAATGACCTAAAAAGTTTTGTTTGTTTATATTTTGCAGGTCTGTTGTTCCGAACTATTGATCTCAGAGTCATGCCCCTAACTTACCCAAGTCGGTAGAATCCTCGAGTGTTGATAAAAAAAGTCGTGGGCATCAAAATAATCATAATAGAGATCTATAGTAAGAGTCTATCGAATTGGTAAATGAGTTCATCCAGATAAGTGGTTAGATATTCAAGGGGAGGCTCGATGATAGACTATAAAAAGTGAGAGACGCCTTCTCTATTGGCACGAGGCTTCTTGAAAGACCAAAGTCAAAGTCCGTGGACAATATCATAGTATCGTGAATGTCGGTTGTCCACAAAACTATTCGGAAAAAATAATAACAAAACTTTATTTATATTTTACTCAGGTAAATGTGCATATAACAGAGCTTGTTCATTGTCTTCGGCCTTTCTTCCACACCAACAAAGGCGAAGGGAAAGAAGAGAACAAGAACTAATTTGTAAGGAAGCACAGTAAGAGTAGTGTAAGAAGAACCTTACTCCTAAAGCTCTCTCTTTCACAATATTTGCTTGCTACTGAGAGGAGGTAGCAACTTTGAGCAGGGACTGAGCATGAATGGGCGACAGATTAGCTTGGCACAAGCTTTGCCAAGCTTCCTGTTTCTGTTCTTCATTCTCTGTCAATGCTCTGAACATTCCCATCACAATACACCGAGCTGCTTCCCTTGCCTCAGGTAGCCTATCGTTTAACAAATCTGCGGCCATCTGAAGCAATGGAACAATCCCATGTTGCTTCATTTCTTCCAGACCCTGCAGAAGAAAAAATGGCAGCACCCTAGTTAGAATGCATCAGTTCAAACCATCGTTAGCAGATATCGTCTTCTTTGGGTTTTCTCTTTTCGACTTCCCTTCAAAGTTTTTAAAACGCGTCTACTAGAGAGAAATCTCCACGCCCTTGTAAAAAATGTTTCATTCTCCTCTATAACTGATGTGAGATCTCACAATACACCCCTCTTTGGGACTCAGCGTCTTCGCTAGCACACCGCCCAATGTCTGGCTCTAATATCACTTGTAACAGTCCAACTCACTGCTAGCAGATATTGTCCTCTTTAGGTCTTTTTTTTCGGGCTTCCTTTCAAGATTTTTAAAATGCATCTGCTAGGGAGAGATCTTCACACTCTTATAAAGAATGTTTCGTTCTCCTCTTCAACCGATGTGAGATCTCACAATCCACCCCTCTTTGGGGCCCAACGCCTTCGTTGGCACACCGCCTGGTGTCTGGCTCTGATACAATTTGTAACCGCCTAAGTCCATCGGCTAGCAAATATTGTCTCTTTAGGCTTTCCTTTTTGGACTTCTATTCTAGCTTTTTAAAACGCGTCTGCGAGAGAGAGGTTTCCACACCCTTATAAAGAATATTTCGTTTTCCTCTTCAACCGATGTGAGATTTTACAATCCACCCCTCTTTCAGGTCCAGCGTCTTTGCTGACACACCGGCCGGTATCTGGCACTGATACCATTTATAACAATCCAAGTCCACCGCTAGAAGATATTGTCCTATTTAGGTTTTTTTCTTTCGAGCTTTCCCTCAAAATTGGTAAAACACTGTTGCTAAGGAGAAGTTTCCACACCCTTATAAAGAATGTTTCGTTCTCTTCTCCAATCGACGTGGATCTAACCAAAGTAAAGAAGTGATTTGTCATCAGTTTTTACCATCTTAGAGACACAATCAGAGATTGGAATGGCGGCTTTGGCTCTGACTCTGTGGTTGGAATGGGAAACATATGGCCGAAGTTTCTGCAGCAGAGGCAGAGGAGTCGTGGATTGCACTAGAGCTTTCAGTGCCTTGTCTGCTTCTTCACACACAAACTTTTTGTCTTGAGAAGCTTTGAGAAGTAATTGAAGCAGCTGAGCAACCAAAATCACATATAATCAGTCTCTCAATCAGAACTTGTTCATCCAACATTTCCCTTTAATCTTCCACAAAATTGATAGTTTAGGGTTTAGGGTTTAATCTTCCAGTGCAAAATTGATTGTTTAGGAACAGATATCAATGAACTTCCTATTCAGATATTGATCACAAAAGAAAATCGTTCGAGGAAATTCAATTGCAAGCTCTCACCAATTGATCAAATGCATTGCTGGTGGATGCGTCGAGTAAACGATCGCCAAACGAGTTAAAAATGTCGGATGAAGCCATAATTGAGGTCTTGATTAAAGCACTTCTAGGGTTTTTCATCGATTTAATCAGTACCGCTATAATTTTCTCTCTGTAATGCAATCGGAAGAAAATTAATCGCCAGAATTTCACCATCCCAATCCACAAACAGAGAATATTCCACTTACAACGAGGGCAGCAAGAGATCCGAGTGAAATAGCGCGAGACGCCTAGCATTATTGAGCGATTCGCAGACCTTCACCCAATCTTTCGAATCCAATCCTTCAATGAAATCCTAACACAACAACGAAACAAAAACGAAGATCAGATCCGAAAACAAGCAAGAAATGCAAAAACGGAAAATGACGAGTACATTAGAATTAGGGTTCGTCAAGGGCTTCAGATTCTCAGAAGAAACATAATCAATGGCGGCGTCTGCAGGAGGAGGAACCGGATTCTGATTCTCATCGTTTCGCTTCTGGATTGGATCCGCCGCCACATTGGTTTGTTTCTTCGGCATTTTTGGCGTAACCAGCGGAACATTATCAATGGATCTGAGAGCCATGGCCATAGCGAGAATGAGAAGAATTGCAGAGATGAGAAATGAAGAGTATCTGTGCTTGAAATTGAAGAAAGTGGAAATTTAAGGCTGTTGGTTGTCTTGTTGCCTTATTAGGTTTCAGAGATTTGAAATTTGAATGTCGCCATTGAAAGAGACGTTGATGTTCTTTCTATAACGGCTCGTTCGCTGAATTTGGGTAATTAGGCGCCATGAAACCAGCGCCTTGGCTTGAATGTGAAACGCCGTCGTTTTTGCCACACTTTTTTAGGAAAAAAAAAATAATAAGAAACACAATGGAAAGCGAATAATAAAAAAAATTACTTTTCGAGTTTTGGAGGGAAAGAAATCGGTTATTACTTTTATTTTTATTTTATTGAAAAACAATATTTAAAAAATGTAGCCAAAAAATATTTTTACTATTTTTTTTTTCCATTTGTAAAATAAATTAAAAAAATTATAGAAAACAGTTTATAAAATTTCAAATTTTTCATTGTACAAATTTAAATTTTAAAAACACTTTAATGTAAAAATAGTATTTATAAAAATGTTAATTTAACTTGAAAAAAAAAAACCAAAAAACAACAATAGCCTCTTTGTATTGTTGATAGATTTAACCATTGCTTAGATCGTTCATTGTCCAAATAACTTTAGCTTCCTTGCAAAATCCCTCTAAAATCAAGAATCCAAAAATCATACTCGGTTCTTCCTCGATTTTGTTATGAAAATGAGTGATTTGTAAACCCATAATAGTTCTCTCAAGGTCACCGAGCAATTCTTGTGAAGAAACTCTTAACAAGATTCGAACTCCAAATGGCAATTTGGAGCAAATTTCATTAGAGTTTCTTCACAAGAATTGCTCGGTGACCTTGAGAGAACCATTTTGGGTTATCAAATCGAAGAACGGACGAATATTAACGAGCAGTTGATACGATAAAAGTAGAGATTCTTGGGCACATAAATAGAGTAAACTTTCGCATTCAGCAGGACAAAAGCTCTCAGTAAACAAAGGTCAAAACAAAGAAACCCAAACTAAACCAAAACAAAAAAGAAAACAGCCCAAACCATTCAAATTCAAATGTCATGAGAACAGGCAAAAATAGTAGAAACTAACAATGCTATATGAAGCATTCTGCTATGAACTTTTGTTCTTTTCAGCACTTGACTTCCTTCAAACCTGGGGCGAGGTATAAAAATGTTGGGTCAGTGGCTCCTTCCTTGTAGTATGCAAATACCATAGAGCTATCGTCATGCATACTCTCCCCGACGAAGCTGCAAAACAACATATCGTATGTTAGGTATCGTTCTAGTGATACAAAAACTCGAACCAAATCGACCACAACAGGTTAGAAGATTTGGTTGGCATAAACCAAGAACACATAGACAACTACTGAAATACTTACAATTGCAAGTCCTTGAGCTTTGCAAGGAGATATTTGGTTGCTCCCTCAATGTTCTTCTTGAATGCCTCTTGTTTCTCCCCTTCCAGTTTAGGTGTCACCAATTTGATGTATTTCTTGATGTATGCAATGAACAACTTCTTGTCCAAGGGAGGTTGCTCCTGGAAACCCAAATTGAAATAAATTAATAAATTCTGCTTGAATGTTTGCATAATCCTTGAACCTTCTTAAGGAGGAGGCATGCCTACCTGAAGTCTGAAGGTATCGACAATGTCGACAACCTTCACTGCCTGATCATCAACACCTTCATCCTCGCCAGCACCTTCAGCAGAAGGGTTGGCACCAATGTCCACATCAACTGCTCCTTGAACGACCCACTGCAATAAATTGTGCAAGAAACTAAAAACTTGGTACCATTAACACAAAAAAAATTGTTCTTACGCACATGAAACGTGAAAAAAAATTACATTAAACGAAAATAACTAACCTTTCCATCGACTTCCCAGATCATTCCATTCTCGATTTCTTTGTATGGAAACGAATCCGAGAGAAGCTCATCACCTGATATAAAATTTAAACAAATCCTTCACACAAATTAAAAGAACAGAGTCCAAAAATTTTACACCAATAACATCCAATACTCTAGAACACAATCGATTATGAGAAATATACGTCTTCAATCCACAGAGAGCTCTCTCCAACAGCTAATCAAAAGGAATTTAAACAAATCCTTCACACAAGTGAAAAGAAGAAAGTCCAAAAATTTTACGCCAATAACATCAAATACTCTAGAACACAATCGATTATGAGAAATATACTTCTTCAATCCGAAGAGAGCTCTCTCCCCAACAGCTAATCAAAAGGCTATTACGCATATTTGTAAAATCTTGTATGGCATGAATCAAATGGTATCAGTTAAACCAAAATCAACAACTCTAAATTATGTATCAGATCGATATACAAAGAATCCATATAAACCACACAACAACAGAAAACCCTAACAGCTCAAAACCGATATCCTATACAAAAATACAGATACTAAACAAAAACATAAATAATCGAAAACTCATAATATCAATACCGGAGAGAAGATCGGTGTAAACCAACATGGTTGCAGAGTAGATTCCCGGATCCCTCTTGAAAATTTATGAGGCGAGGGAGTACGGCAATCCAAAGATGAAGAGGGTTTAATCAATTTATAGGGCAGGCCCCAAGAAATATAATTTTATTTTAATTTCTATTTTATTCTTTTTATCTTTTAAATATATATATTTTTTCGATAACATTTTTTAAATTTTATTAGTTAAATAAGATTTGATTTTTTTGGGTGAAAATTTGCTTACACTAACCTTTAATTAATCATTTTTATTTTTTTAATATTATAAAATTTAATTATTTATGATATATCTTTAACAAAATTAGAAAACAAAAAACTTATTTTATTATTTTATTGAAAATAAATTAAATAATTTTTATCATAATAAAATTAAGATAAAAAATCATTATAATGTCATTTTTAGAGTTTAGATTCTATTTGATAACATTTTTTAATAAATAAAAACGAAATAAAATTTATTGATTTAACATATTTGATAATTATTTTTTTTATTTTCTAATATTTTTTTCGATAACATTTTTAAAATTTTATTGGTTAAATAATATTTGATTTTTTTTTTTTTCAGAATCTTTCAGTGAAAATTTGCTTATATTAACTCTTAATTAATCCTTTAATTTTTTTTTAATATTATAAAATTAATTATTTATGATATATCTTTAACAAAATTAAAAGAAAAAAAAAATATTTTATTATTTTATTGAGAATAAATTAAATAATTTTTATGATAATAAAATTAAGATAAAAAATCATTAAAATGTCATTTTTAGAATTTAAATTCTATTTTATAACATTTTTTAATAAATAAAAACGAAATAAAATTTATTGATTTAACATATTTCATAATTATTTTTTTTTTTCATTCTCTCATATTTTTTTCGATAACATTTTTTAAAATTTTATTGGTTAAATAATATTTGATTTTTTTTTTCAAAATCTTTCCAAAATTTGCCTACATTAACTCTTAATTAATACTTTAATTTTTTTTTTAATTTTATAAAATTTAATTATTTATGATATATCTTTAATAAAATTAAAAAAAAAACTTATTTTATTATTTTATTGAGAATAAATTAAATAATTTTTATGATAATAAAATTAAGATAAAAAATCATTAAAATTCATTTAGATTTTATTTGACAACATTTTTTAATAAATAAAAACGAAATAAAATTTATTGATTTAACATATTTGATAATTATTTTTTTTTATTCTCTAATATTTTTTTATAACATTTTTTTTTAAAAGAAAATTTAATTCTTTTTACATAATTTTAAAATATTAAAATAATGTCTGTCATTGAGCCTACAAAACAAATAAATATTGTATAAGCAGCCCCACACAATTTCAATTTTTTACAGACGCCGGCGCCGGCAGCAGAAGGGGAAGGAGAAAGAGGATTCGCCACCGCCGAGCGCCGACAGTAAAAAAAAAATAAAAAATAAGGAACAAAAATGGCCTGAAACTCAGAAGTTAAAAGCAAGAAATCGACATTTTACATTCCATTCCGCGTGCCCTGTTTCTCAGGCGGCATACATCTACACAGTACAAGAAAAAATTCCGGCAAAGAAAAAAAAAAAAGTTCAAGGAGTAGCCGAAGAGACAGATCTAACAACCGATTTCAGTCGCCGGAATCATCGTCGCCGCCGAAGATGGAAATCCGGTTATAGAGGAGAAACAGAATGAGGAGGAGGAAGAGAGCAACGCCGACTGGGGAGCCAGTGACGCGGTGGATGGAGTCGGGCTCGCTGGTGGAGAAGATGGCGGAGACGACGGAGCCGCGATCGGAGGAGAGGAACTGAATGGTGAGAAGGAGGAGGATGGGGAGGAGGAGGAGGCCGAAGGGGCTGAGGAGATCGGAAATGGCCTCGGTGAGGGCCTCGCCGTGGTCGCCGAGGAAGAAAGGGACGAGAATGACGGTGGCGACGACCACCGCCAGTATGACGCCGTGTGGAGCTACGTCTTGCCGTTCTTCCATCATTTCCTTCGCTTCTTTTTCGTCTCTTGGTTTGAATTTAAATACTAATAAATATTATTTTATATTAATATAAAGTAATTTTTATTTATTTATATTTAAAGAGTATTTTTATTTAAAATAAATTTTATAAAAAGAATAAATCTTTTTAAAGAGAAACATGTAGGGTTTTGTAGGACAATAATTATATATGAAAAAATATAATTAAAATAAATAAAAACAAATACATAGTTATTATAAATGGAGTGTGGGGTTGAAATTTCTCCACTTTTGAAACTAATTTTTCATAAAAATAAGAGAAGGACAATAATGTAATTTAATTCAACACGCAATCCTGTAAAATATTAAAATTTCTCCAAGTTGATGAAAGGTACGAGCTTTTAAACTAAACTTCCAACTTCGCTACTTTCCCATTTTGCCCCTCTATTTTTCTTCAAATTACTCCTAATTGCTTTATTTATTTATTTTTATGAATTTGAGCTGATTGGCTCATTCAACAATACTATGGGTCCTCAAAGCTCATAAATGGCCAGACATGATGGTAATTTGTGTCCTACTCGACAATTAAGATTGCACCTAATATGTCAAATGTGAATCACGGTGTGATTTGATTGATTGATGTTAGGACTTTTTATGTAACGGCCCAAATCCACCATCATAAAGAATAGTTCGTTCCTCTCTCCAACTGATGTGGGGTCTCACTCCTTCAAGACCAACATTCTTATTGGCACTCGTTCTCCTCTCCAATCGATGTGAGATCTTACAATTCATCTCCTTTAAGACCCAACATCCTCGCTGACACTCGTTCTCCTCTCCAATTGATGTGGGATCTCACAATCTACCCCCTTCGAAACCTAACATCTCCATCGACACTCGTTCCTCTCTCAAAGGAAGGTTTGATCAAACCATAAGAACAAAAGTCTACTTTTTTTTCTCAACCATCGTCACCAAATTTGTAACTTCGACCCTTATTAATCTGTCTCCATATAGCATAAGTAGAGAGAATAACACGAACATGAAATTTAAACCGTAATTTATATATCAGAACAAAATTTTGAAAATCCAAAAAAGATCGATCATGTGATAATACACAGCTTCAGAGCATCCAAGAAGAACCATATCAGGTTTTCCATTCCAAAACTGACTTATTTTGTTGAATTTGACTTCATATACAATTTCATAGATAGGCATTCAAACCAGTAAAGAAAAATCTATATAAACACAAACTAGATGGTTTAAAGCTGAAGTTCTTGCTGCAGTAACATTCTCAGAGTTCCTTCCTTCCTTCTTTAAACATGTAAAAGATATGCTGTGTTGGTATGAATCAAACAAAATATACCACTCCTTGTTGCTACAGTATGGAAGTTCGTAAACTTTCTTATATCTTCTGCTAGATGGGGATCCAGCCCTGCCCATTTCAGCCATTACAGAGAGTAAGGATTTCTACCAGCAGAGAAGAATCAATCTTGGATAGAGATCAGAGATTATGAACAATGGAGAAAACGAGGCAAGCGAGGAAGAAACGAGGTAGGAATAGAAATCACTTCTGACAAAAAAGAGATTCGAGTGTGAATGGAAAGGGAAAAAGGATGAAGCCCAAGAGATATGTAAAAAACAGGTTCACACGCCTGTTCCTAATCCTAAATGGAATGTAAGGACGTAGGAATCCATGTGTAAACATAGTATCTATTTAAATACGCTCGGATGACCCTTTCTCATAGTTAGAATGTATATAACCTAGCCCTGTTCCGGTCTGACCCGGTATGGAATGAACTTATAATCATGGAATTGAAAATCAATGTCGTAGAAGAGATATGAGTGAGTGAAATGAAAAGGAGAATGACACCGTGAGATCTTAAATCGGTTGGGGAGGAGAATGAAGCATTCTTTATAAGGGTGTGGAAACCTCTCCTAGCAGACGCGTTTAAAAACTGAGGGGAAACCCGGAAGGGAAGGTCCAAAGAGGACAATATCGGCTAGCGGTGGGCTTTTGGACTGTTACAGACACACTATTGACTTGTTTATGAAACTTCTTACTCTCGGGTTGGAAATAAAGAGAATTCAAAAGTTTGAATTAGTTATTTTAGATAATAATATTCAAAGGGGCATCAATTACCTTAATTTTGCCCGTCTCTGTGCCACAAAGAACCATGTCATTGGCTGTAAGCAGACATGTTATCCTGCTACTAGCTGAAACTCTCCCCACTTTGTGCTGTGCCTTTCTCAACCATATCTACTTTTTCAATAATGAACTCATGAAAACCATGATCATAACATAGAGATTACACATTATTGTTTGAGAAAATACGCATCGATGATTACCTGAATGCTGCTCACTGAAGATTTACAGATTATGTACACGAAATCTTCAACGACACTCATCGCTTGCACGACATCTCCTTTACCAGTTACAATATTCATTTTGGGCTTTTCATGTCTTCTCCAGTTCTGCATTTATTCCAACAATTAATGGATGTTTATGGTATAATGGTTGAGAATTGTTAGGGGAGGAGTCCCACGTAAGCTAATTAAGGGGGTAATCATGAGTTTATAAGTAAGAAAAACATCTCCATTGGTATGAGGTTTTTAGGGGAAACCAAAAGCAAAGCATGAGAGCTTACGGTCAAAGTGGACAATATCATACCATTATGGAGGTTCGTGATTTCTAGTAATAATTGTTCTAGCTACGGTAATTGTTCTACCTGAAATAACGAGCCTTGAACTATTGAACTAGCACAAAAAAGCCAGTCCTTGTACACAGCAAGTGAGTTGATAGCCTTGTGGTGCATCATCATCCAACTTTTAGAAGGTGGCTTGATCTCTTGTTCCCATTTGTTGGTCACAGAAAACTCCTAATTACAACAGTTTTTCTTTAGTGGATGTTTATTATTTATGGAGTTTTTCTGGGACAAAAGGGGGGAACAAACTAACCTGTATGCTCGAATCGGTGCAACCTGCATAAACTCTTCCTTGAACCACCTTCATGCACTTCAAATTCTTACTCTTGAAAAGAACTTTTGTTGTTCTTGATGCATCAATCACCTAGAACATAATAGTATGTATGGTTCAAATGAAAAATTCCAAAATCAGCATGAGGTTCTCCAGTATTTAGCTTGCTGAAATCTAAGTGATAATATTATCATCACCTTCAAGCCATGGCCATGTGTAATTGCAAAGATTATTTGTCCATATGCCCCTAAATGTTGGATTTGTTCCTTGGACTCTATGACTTCGATGCACTCCAATCTTCCCTGGATCATTTTCCAGACCTGTATAAACAACAAACAGCTTATTCAACCTTCTACTGCCCATCCACATTAAGCTAAATGTTATCACGGCAGCATTAGCGACATACTCGAATAGTTTTATCGGAAGATCCGCTTAGAAGACTCTCCCCAGATTCAAAATGCGAAAAACATGTTACTGCTTTTCTATGTTTCTTTATGTCCCATAGAAGTGATGCCGATTGTCCCTTGATGTTCCACACCTATAGTTATGCACACAGGTCATGTTTTAAATTTTGTGGTAGAAAAATATTTCTTTCCCCATTGCTTTTACTGAAATGACAACTATTTGTTAACATCTCAAACGTGTTTATTGAAACCCACTCTTATTTTCTTCACCTTAATTGAACCATCTGAGTATCCACCGAAAAGAAGACCTTTGTAAAAGATGAGGGCACATACAGCTCCACTGCTGTTGAAACCCAGCTCTAGAACTTGCGTGTGCACGCACGAAATTCGCTGCTCTTACAATTTGAAGGATGTTAGAAAGGCAAACAATGAAATCTGTCAATGATTGTAATTACAAAAAGCATATTTAAATAGCTTTCAGTAATTCATTGAATAGTTTTTCAACGATGAAGCTCTTTCACTTACTGAATTATTGGGCATAAGATAATCTGCTACTTGATGCAACTCTTCTGCCATCCAAGTTATATGTGAAAGACGTCTTAGTGACTCACGAACTCCTTCAGAGAAATTAGTAAGGTTTTGCATCCCTATACATGAATATTCATCGAGAATCAGTGGTAGTAGCTCGAGGACATTTCAAATCATTGCATGACTTTCCATTGAGCATGTTATTTAGAAATTCTGTAACAGGGAGGGACTGTACCCTCTATCACTGTGGCAATCGAACATGCATCTTAGAAAATGTATTACCTTTTCCAGACGTATAGTTGAAGATGCAGAGACATGCCAGAAGCCTTTCTTCGAGTTCTACTCCGGGATGCAAGAACAGCTCAATTCTACTGAGTAAGATCTCACAAGCAGAACATCTAATGCTACTTGGACTCTTTGCAATCTCACATCCAAGCCATGCAATTGTTGTCAAAGAGTCCCTAGAAACCTTCTTTATGTTGCTCTTTAAACCCTTTTCTAAAGCATGAAAGACGGGTTCCCCGATACAGATGATGTTTCTGGCCATCACACTGCACCATGAGTCCATGCCAGCATCCTACAAGTTCATTTAATGTTGTAAGGTCGAACAGTATAATGCAACCAGTTACACTATTCTTGACGCTCACCTGCAAGCTTTGGTCTAGCCAATTGAACGATTTGATCATGTTCTGATGATCAGAACTCAAACCAACTTTTTTAAGCAACCATGCAACTGTGTATGGTTCTCCTGTCCAAGCAAACGTTCCACCAAGAGTTGACAAAATCGATGCAGACAACAGCTGCATAGCAGAGGTTTCTTCGCATGCCACTGACCTGAGAAGGACATGTACAGCCTCTTCTTTTAAGAAGCTCGTTGTGGAACCGTTGTCCTGTAGATATACATTCTAGGGTTGTCAACTGAAACTAAATTGGACAAACCACACAATCAAATTGAACACTTACCAGAACAAGTAATTGAATCAATAAATTTGCAGCCAGAAGTTGATATTCAGTTTGCAAATGATTGACACAAAGCATTAGTATGTGAATGATGTCATTTCCCCCTTCATTCTTAATCCTTTGCAACAAGCTAATGGCAGAAGACCTAAACAAGAGAGTCAGAATTGTATTAAAAAAAACTGTTTCCGGTAAACAACTTAATATCGATATAAGGTTGCGTCGAAAATAAAAGGAACTCATGCAAGTCTAAACTGGTCGTTGTGAGATTTTTTATTTATTTATTTATTTTTTTTTTTTTGAAAAGGGACACTGAGATTTATCCTTGTTCACTTCATAAGTCCAATGACCCTAAAATATATCATGAATCAACTAATGATTTGAAGCACACAATGGGTTGTTTACTTGCATACAAAACAAGTATATATTTTCTTCATTGACGATTTGAGGTAGTTCTAAACAGTTGTAGTAGAACGTGAAAGAACACAATCGGTGCATTTGTTCATACCTAGGAACACGAAGGATTTCATTGAATACTTGAAGTGTGATATGTACTGCTTCCTTCTTATCACTTTGTAAGAGACAGAGAAATGGAGCCACTGAGATGAATTTTGATATATAGCTTCTGCACTCTCCATCAAGTTGCATGCATTTTACAAGAATACTGCCTAGAGACACCAATCCTTCCACATTGTTGGTTCTTGCAACTTCTAGAAGCCCACAAAGAACACTTGGTGAGCTGATTTCTACCAAATGCATCTTATTTGTGTCCTCGTCAAACGCAGTTACCATTACTTCAATGATCATCATTGATGCTGCAGGAGGAGTCAACATAAATGGTGGTGACCAAGTATTATAACATCTTGAGGTGCTTATGATCTCCACCAGAACAGGTAGAAGCTCTAAGGACTTGATTTCCCTTGGGGATGGACTGATGAGGTAGATAAGGATTGCAGCCTCATGGACATTCTGTTTTAGAGCAGTAGCCAAATCACATAACTGTAAACCCTTCTTCTTGATATCTTCTATAACCGAATTGTTCTCAGAAATTATAGTTGTAAGCAGAGAAACTGATGCCCTTATAACCTTTTCCTCTTTAGAAGTTGAAATGCCTGTCACCAATTGATCCATTATCAAATCCTTTAACATGGTGTATTGTACTCCCGTTTTGTTATTCAACATTTTGTAAACCGTTGAAACTTCCACAGCATACTCGTCATCGTAGTTTCCTAATCCTTCTGAGAAACATAATCTTGAAATCGCTTTCTCTACAAGTCCCAATATTTCACTCTTTGAATCTTTTCTGCTATTTGCGTGATATAATTGCCCTTTAGCACTATTCTTCTTACTAATCTGACAGGTCGAACCCTGACCGAGCGATAAAGGTAAAGCACTATCAAAAGTCTGTAATTTGCATGGGTTTACTAACAATTCTTTTGGTTCACTATCTTCAAGACAATTTTGGAGGATCTGAGGTTCTAAGTCCTTTTGTTCTTCGCTACATAACTTGTAATCATTGAATTTATTTGAAATGGATTTCATCATGTTTGCTTCAATGTAATGTTCCTGCACCCTACTTAGAGAAGCACTGGTCAATGATATCAAACTCTGTTCTGTGTCGGATTTGGAGCGAGCATAACGCAGCTTCCTGTAAAGTCAGCGCATAAAAGATTCAATTATATGGTCGAGATTTGATATAAAAGGAAAGTCAAGTATAATAAGCATAAGCATTCTTGACCGAACTGATAAAAGTTTTCCGGCATGTCTTCTTGTGCGCTTCTCTTAGAGTGATTAGTGTAGTTCATACCTGCCTGGCAAGTAGAAAAATTAGTAACATACTGACATCGTGGAAGACAATAACAAATTGGGTTTGAACAATAAGAAAGTAATAGAATGGGGGCAGGAGTATGGACAAACCTCAAAATCACTGTCACTTTCGGAATCGTTCATTGATGAGAATAATGAAGTTGGTGAACCGAGATGGGAATCCTTCAACAGGTCTCCAATGAATTTGGTACTAGAATCTCTCCAGAATCCCCCATCATTTAATTGAGGTTCTGGGACGAGACCCAAATTTTTTTCGGAATTCCCCAATTCTTCACATCGTGGAACATCTTGCGACGTGTTTGTTTTATCTTGAAATACATCAATATGATCAAGTGGCGATATAATGTCATACTGGATTCAGTTTCCAAACATAAAAGGCAAGAGACAGAGAGAGAGGAAGTATTAATCATAGAACCCAACTAATAGAATGAAACTAGAGATGGAGTCTTCCTGAGCAACCTTCAATACTTACATGGGAAACAGTTGGCTGGGCAAGCCCGCAATCAATTGCCTTTGAATCTTCAATCCTGGAAAATGAGCCGTGCCTATTTAGAGCAAGGAACGTGTATTAGCTCCAGAGACAATGAAATTTGTAGACTTAGTAATGCAACATTTGCTAGTACTGATGCAAGCAATGATAGACAACAATATGAAGCAACGTTCAAAGAAAGCCAAACTGAGAAAAGATTGCATCACGAAGTTCTTAATACTTAAATTTTCTTGCAGCCATTCCTATAATGGAACTGAGACCTCTCCTCTATCTGTCTCTGATATGGTATGATTTTCTCCCTTGCATATAAATTTCCCACTGAAAGTTTCAACACAAACCAATGCATGTTCTTATTCTGGCTATTATCATCTAATCTCATCCGTTTTCTACTTCAGGAGATTAACGAGTATGAATTTCAGATGCAAGTCAATCCGAGCATAACTTAGTGAATAAGACACCAATTATTATTCCAAACGATTAGGCCATCTGACCATGAGCGATATAAAGATCGTACATACAGTAAGCATTTCTCAAAATGATTGTGTAGTTAGCATCGAATCAGTTGGTAAGATGTTGCATAAACGAGTATCGTCATAGTAACACGAGCACTGTGCAAAATTCAGTAAACATTCAAATCGATATATACTGAGTCAAGATAGATTTATATTCCTTAGAAATTTACCCCAGACTTACAAGGAATGTGATCCATCTTCAGAAGAAAACATACTGCTGCTTCCCTGCTGCTGCCACTGGTGAGTCTCTCCGTATGACATAACCTGATAATACATTAGCCAGTCCTTGTATTTTCTAGCTACCTGTCTTACAGTTGATTCACCAAAGTCACCCTCGCCAAATTCTACACAAGAATTGGACCTCATACTTGTACAATTTTCTTGCCTCGAACATGTAGCAAAAGAAAGAAGAAGGCTGTAGCAAAATTCTTGAGCAAACTCGGTGAGAACCAATCTTGGAGAAACCAGCAGGGATTGAAGGAAGTGCAGAGCAACCTGCCACTCGTCCCCTTGAAGGTTCTTGACCAGGGAAAGATAGAAGTAAGAGCAGCAAACTAAATAACGATTATCCATTCCTGACGTCTCACCATGCTCGTCAAGCAGTGCTGGGACCTGAAGCATTTGTTCCGCAGTTTGAAGCTTAGTGGCCCTCACTTCAGAATTGCTCGTTTGAACTGCATCTTCAATGTTCTCAACACCCCAGTAAAGATTTGAAATGATGGATTGTTCCAAGAATTCAAAATACTCATGTTTATGGTTTCTTAGCTTGGATATACATCTCAATTTGACAGCAGTTCTAGCCTCAGCATTGCTCAAGAATTCATGAATATACTGATTGATAGAGACAACAAGACCCCTTATGGAGTTCAGGTCCAGTCGCGCATTTTCACAAACATCTGGTGGGCATTGAGTGGGAGAAGAGGAGAAAGGAGTAGCCATGCAGCTTATGGACATGGCGGTCTCATGAAGAACACAAAATGAACTGAAACAAGAAACCAGGGAGATTAAAATCTATCTCAGTTGCAGAGAATTGGAGGACGGGAACAATTTCCCGTGACAATTCCAGCCAAAATCCAAAAGTTCTTAATTGGGCCCTCACAAATTTCCTTCCTGCTACCGACAAACTGTTGACCTTCGCTTCCATGATGGGTAGGGAGGATTAGGGAAGAAGAAAAACAGCCAACATTTCCTGGCTCTCACTTGGCTTCACTCGATCAATAAATTACCATTCGGATTTGGCATCATATGATCGTGAATCTAAAACACTGTTCTAAATTCCAAATCATTATTTAAAACAACAACAACCAAGTGAAGAACGCTAACCTTCCGTCCTGTATCCAAAGATTTGCGTTTATAATAAGCACCCAGCTGCTCGATTTCCAAGAAGATCCAAGTCAGCTGCTCTGTTTTTTTCTAGAACCAGAAAGAAACAGTGAAATGGTTAAAAGGGTAGAGTGGATGGAGGGATTGGGAAAGGGGAATGAGAGAAAAAGACAAGAGGACTGAGCTTTGATGGCTAATCTCTGTGCCATTTTCTTGTCTGAATGTGCGCTCATTTGGCTGTCATGAAAGGGAAAGTACATGAAAGCATCCACGCTGCGCTCTGCTGCTATTACAAACATTGTCTTGTTATCTTCATGTTCTTTTAAATTCTTCCATCATTATATATTTCATCAATTCTAAATTGGAATTTTCTTATATTATATATATTTTTCTTAAAATAAGGTATTTTGAACATACAATAAATATAAATATTTATTTATTTATTTAGTTTTGGTCAATAACCAAAATTTATTAAAATATGAAAAATTAAACCAATAATACTTTGAATAAATAAAATATTTATTTATTATCGTAAAATAATATCGTATCTACAATTTAGTTGATATTAATGTCTTAATCAACTAGACTACGTTGGAAAAAAGATTATTCAAATTCGAAATAAATATATGAAATTGTATTATTGCACAAAAATTTATTATTATTATTGTTGTTATTTAATTTTTTTTAATTAAAAATATTATATTTAAAATTTATTGAAAGTATATAAAATGATTAAAATGGAATATAGCCGAAAAGAATATGAGTTAAAATAGTAAAGTGAGTGTGATATAAAATGGACGGTGGAGATTGGATCAGAGATAGAGGTAAGAGAAGGGTGGGGCCCACTGAATGTCACGGGTGCAAAATTATATGTTATACTGTTTAGGGCAAATTTTCCAAACTCACATGCAAAGCCCCATTTTGTCTCGTTTTAGTATGGATGAAATGACATTTTTGTCCCTACTTCTCCTCTCTAGCCTCTCCGCTTCAATCAAACCCTAACCACTCTCGATCGAATTATTAGAATCACGCCTAAACATGTAAAGATGCTATTATGGTGGTAATCTTATATCGGAAGTGAGGATCGAACCATTAGCCATTATGGTAGTGATTGGTACCTTATCTCGTCACATATGTAACGTGCACGAAACGAAGGTTTCAATTCAACATATATGTAAGATCTGGCATATGCTCACGAGTTTAATCGAGGATCGCACACCCTCTCATCTCGGGAGTTTTACACCATAGCTTAATCAACAAGTACACCTTGCCCACGAGAGCAACCTCTTGGGCTGACCTCGTAACACGAGTGATAAGATCTCTAAGTATAACCGAGCTCTAACTCATTGGAAATTGTCTTTAGATACATCAAAAACATTATTGTAAGTTCAAGAACCTCGAACCAAAAAGAAAATATATATCTCATATCGTCGAACCATGATCTATTGGTACATTGGGCCAAATTAGGAAACAGAGCAAGAGGGCAAGCCTGGGCCAGCGTTGAATACCCATAGGCCCATGTGTTACACTGACCGGTTGCTGTCTCCGGTATTGGGCCCAATCCACCCTCTCCGGTTTATTACGTCAGCAACAGTACCCAATGTACCCTTACAAAACATTATCTTCCTTATTATTATTCAATTTGACTACCCCTCCAATATTATAATTTTATATATTAAAATATAATTTAATTAAATAATAAATTAAACTTAAATAAAATTTTCATTTTGGTCTCAATATATATTTAAAAAAGTTATTTTCTTTTCTTTTTAATATATATTTTAAAAATTATTTTTTTAAGAGGGATTGAAAAATAAATAATTAAAATTAAATAAAATTAGTGTATAGTCAACTTTTCCGTACCCGATAGTTACATGCAGTAAGTCGTTGTTGTTGCCTTTTGCTTACATTCTCATATTAACACCAATTTCAATTTCTCAAATCTTGCTTTTAGAACTATTTTTTGAAATCTCTCTGCTCCGTTTTCAAAAACGTTCTTTTTGAACTAGGGCTACAGGCTCGAGCATACGTCGCTTGGTCGTAGGTGACGCAAAAACGAATAGGCTTAACTCACTTGCTACTAAGAAGTGAGTGTTGCATAATTGCAAGTCCACTAACATCAAAATGCGATTGTGACATAACCTTCGACGTGTTCGACATTGCCCTCTCCAGAGAGTTTGATGAGGTTATGCTCGAGTAGAACTACCACCTTGTAGCACATTAAATTCCCGACAACATATTAGCTTTGATCGAAAGTTCAAAAATCTTAAATTATATATTATAATTAGAATTACCGAAATTACTAACGTTTAAGAGTTTAATTGAGGGAAAAAAAAAAAAGAAGACGAAGTGGAGAGAAATTTAATTGAGAATATGAAATAATAACTTTTATTATGTACAAATTAAGAGAGAAAAATGTAATTTATCCAACAAAAAAAAAAAAAAAAAAAAAAAAAAAAAAAAAAA
>NW_019268536.1:722879-760656 GCF_002738365.1 Cucurbita moschata
TTCCAAAAAAAAAAAAAAAAAAAAAAAAAACACGTGACACAGACGAAGATCCCCCATGTGCGGGGTTGAAGGATCCAACGGCTGATGTGACAAGAACGGGGAGGTAAATGCACGGATAAGATCCTCTGTCATTGCCACGTCGTTTCAGTGGCCCACCATATTACTTTAAATAATACACGCTAAACCAATGACATGACCCCACGTGCCCAATCGGTCAAAATACACGCTTTACCTTCACTGATTCAGTCAAACAGTTGTTATATTAATTTAGTATGTTTTTATGTTTTTTTTAAGATAATTATTTGATTTCCTTGTTGGATCTAAGATTTTATTTAATATATTTATATTTAAGTGCATAGTGGGTTCGGTTAAATATTTTTTCGGTTTTGGTCGGGTTGAGTTTTTTAAAAACTAAAAATTCGTGTTGGTTCACGAGTTGAGATTCCATTGATCGGGTTAACCCGACTAACTCAATAATATGGTTACAACCTAACGTTACTCTGCCTTATAAGATTATTATGAAAATTAAGAATATTTGACATTAGTAATCGATACTAGTGATGCATTATAACTTCCAAATATTTGATATTTGAGTTTTATGATATTTTAATTATTAATACAATCGTGTATTTGGATAACTAAAATTTAAATATGTAAATTGACGGATTACGTCAATATTAGCTTTCATTCAGACTCAATAATTAAAATATTAAAATTTCAGCTTTAGAGATATACCTGACATCAAAATTAATCGAAGTAATTTATTACGACAATAACAAACAGTAATTTTCAATACTTTTTGTTGAAGTTATTAATATTTTAAACATTTTTTCCCATTTTTTATTATTAAAAAAAAAAGAAAAAAAAAAGTCATGAATGTAATTATACATAATTTAGGGGCTTTTTTTACAAAATTCCGAAAAAGAAAGGGTAAGGGACGAAATAAATATGGGACATAAATGGAAGGCGCCCCTATTAGAGGGAAGGGGATGAGGTCCGTGACAAAGAAGATTGTAGCATTAATATATGAGAGCATGTCAGACCTCATCAATATACACTAATACAACACAATACCTTACAATGCCAATAAAATGGTCGTGGGAACTACCAATTAGACCTAACTGTGCGGTCCGTGTCTAATTTAATGAGACTACGACAACGTGACTAATTAAGGTCTGAGTCATCGTGTGAACTACCAATTAGACCCGACCGTACGGTTCGTGACATATGTACCTTGACTCAACCAAACACTATTCAATAAAACTACCACAACATGACTAACTTAGGTTTGACTCGTCTCGTGAACTACGAGTTAGACCCAACGTGCAATTTGTGACATATGTTCCTATAACGGCCCAAATCCACCGCAAGCAGACATTGTTCTTTTGGACTTTCCCTCAATAAAACTACCACAACATGACTAACTTAGGGTAGAGTCGTCTTGTGAACTACCAGTTAGACCCGACGTGCAATTTGTGACATATGTTCCTATAACGGCCCAGATCCACCGCTAGCAAATATTGTCATTTTGGGCTTTTCCTTACGGGCTTCCCCTAAAGGCTTTAAAACGTGTCTGCTAGGTGAAGGTTTCCACACCCTTATAAATGGTGGTTTGTTCTCCTCCCCAACCAATGTGGGACATCACAATCCACCCCCTTCAGGGCCCAGCGTCCTCGTTGGCACTCTTTCCTTCCTCTAATCGATGTGGGACTACCTCCAAATCCACCCCCTTTTGGGGTCCAGCGTTCTTATTGGCACACCGCCTCATGTCTACCCCCTTTCGAAAAACAGCGAGAAGGCTGACACATCGTACGATGTCGGGCTCTAATACCATTTGGGCTTTCCTTCAAGACTTTAAAACGCGTCTGTTAGGAGAAGGTTTCCACACCCTTATAAATGGTGGTTTATTATCCTCCACAACCAACGTGGGACATCACCAATCGGTGTATAATTCTCGGTGGGTCATGGGTCATAATAAAGCAGACACTAGAAATAATTTCTCGGATTTGGTGGTATAAATCTAAATTTAAAGAATTTTAATATTATTTAAAATTTGTTGGGTATTAAATTGGATTAAGGGAAGGGATCCAAAACATGTCATGTCTCAATTTCCAACAATTATATAAATTTATGTTATCCAAGACATACTTATGTCTTTTTTTGAATTTATTTTTCTTTTTTTCAATATTATGTTTATATATATCCGTGGGATTTTATTTGGCTTATATTATCTATATATATATCAACAAATTTGATGTGCCAAATTTATTATTTTCCTAAAATTTATTATTTTCCTAAAATTTATTTTTATTACTAATAATTATTTATTACAAACACCATGACCACACACCCGTAAATTAATAAATTAGTTGAGGCAAGCTTATTCACACCCACGATTAATTTAATGAACTAAACGACAAAATATTAAACACGTCACTGCATACTCAAAATAAGAAAAAAAATATGTTGTCAAAATCTTTTGAACCAATAAAAAATTGATAGTTGGTTGGGTTCGTGACTCGACCAACTCTAATAGAGTTTACAACGTAACTCAACTCTCTATTCAGGTTGGACTGGGTTGTTCGGTTGTTTTTTTTTTAATTATTTTAAAAAATTCTTATCCACTTGATTTCATAATATTCAAATATCAGAAGCTACAAGGCATAAATAACATCGGTTACAAACATTAAATATTCTTAATTTTTATAATAATCTTAAAAGTGGGGTGGGATAGGGTAAGATAAAGTTGGGTTGTAACTATATTTTTGGGTTAATTGTTGACCCGACCAAAAAAATGTATACCTGCAACCCGACCTAGTTCAACCCAACTGAGGAAAAAAAAATAATAATAAATATATATATATATATATATATAAAACTCATCCCAACATTTATGGTTTGAACTTGATAATCTACGTAACACAATATCTACCAAAAGTGTGAATAAATCTAAAAATATTATTAATAAAGAATATAGATTTAAGAATAAGAAATAAAATTGGGATAAAAGATTGTATCTTCATTAATATTCACAGCGAATAGGATATAATATACCAATTAATGGTACAAATAAGAAAAATATAAACTAACTTAAGGATAAAATAAAATATACTACAAATCAAATCATAAAGAGAAAAATATTAACTAATTATTAATGTTTAACATATATTTAATTTAAACTAGCAATAAAATGCACTAAATTTTGACAGGTTATGTTCTTGGATCACATGATTGCCCATAATTCTTAGAGTCCTTTCAGTAGTCAACAATGCTTACAAAGTGGAGCTGAGATTTAGGTCTCGAGCTTCAAGTAATTGGCGTTTTATCTATTTAATAAGGTCTCGAGCTTTAAGTAATCGGTGTTTTATCGAGTTAATAAGGTGTCGAGAATCAAATAATAAGTGTTATTTTTTATTATTTTTTTTTAGTATGGAAAAATATATTAAAAAGGTTAGCGAGGAGGAAACCAAAGCACAGACTGTCGTCTTCATCCTTGGGTCTCCTCTCTGTCTCTCTCCATTTTTATTTTTAAGTGAAGGTTTTGTCTTCTGCTTCTCCACTCTCTCTGCACTCCCCGCCGATGCTCGAAATACCCAACGCCGCCGCCGCCGCCGCCGCTGATGACGACGACATGGACGACGGCATGAGGTGCCGTTACCATCCTTATCGGAGCAACCAAGGAGGGATCTGCGCACTTTGTCTTCAAGAGAAGCTCGGCAAATTAGTCTCTTCCTCTTCTCCCCTTCCTCTGCCACCTTCTTCTTCCTCCTCCTCCTCCTCTTTCAGATCTGATTTCGCCGCCGTCGGCTCTGCCGCTTCGTCGGTTAAATTTGGGAGTCACTGCCACGATCATCACGCGGCGGCGGCGGCAAGGACTCGAATCCCCTTTTTGTCTAAGAAGAAGAAGCAGCCGGAGGCAGGTTTCCGCCGGTGTAAATCCACTACAACTCCGGCGAGAGGGAAATTTCTGGATCCCTACCACGGCGAAGATTATAATCCGAAAAACAGAGGATGGATTTGGTCTCTGTTCGATCTTTCAACTAAATCCCATTCCTCGAGGAAAATCGATCATGGGTTTAAGGAAAAATCAACGGAAACGTATAAAGATTTCTCCGGCACGGCGGAGGACGACGGCGAGGATAGTCCGAACAGTAGTCATGCCTCTGCCTCTGCCTCGGTTTCTTCGTTTGAACGGAAGGTATCTAGATCCAGATCCGTCGGGTGCGGTAGCCGGAGTTTCTCCGGCGACTTCTTCGAAAGAATCACCGGTTTCGGCGACTGTACACTTCGGAGAGTGGAGTCTCACAGAGAAGGAAAACCCAAAATAACCTCCACCGCCATCGCCGCCGTGAACAATAGCAGCGAGTGCCTGAAAGAGCGAGCGAAATGCGGCGGAATATTCGGTGGGTTCATGAATCAAACATCGTCGTCTTCGTCTTCCGCCTCATCGTCGTACTGGGTGTCGTCATCCTCCGGCGATGACGGGAGGTTCCCGCCGGCACCATACGGACAGGGGCGGAGCAAGAACAGAGGGTGGGCATTTGCAAGTCCGATGAGAGCGTTCGGGAAGCCGCCGTCTTCCTCGTCGGAAGGAAAACGGGAATCATCGGAGAAAAATTCAACTCCAAATTTGGACGCGATTCCTTCATTGCTGGCTGTAAGAATCTGAACACAAAATTAAATTCAAATTAAGATGCAGTAGTTTAAATTTACGTACTAATGATGAAATTAATTATCTTTTTTTATTTAATTTTAATTTTTATGTTGTTTAAATTTCCAGTGGATATTGTAAATCCTTATTGAGACTTCAAGGAGTCAAAACTTCTACCCGTTGGTTTTGTTTGTGTATTTTCGAATATTGTTGACTGGCATGACCGGTTGTCCGGTTGTTTTTGTTTTTTCATGTACTAAATATCCACCAAATTAAATAATTATTTTTTCTTTTTATTTCGAATGACTCGATCACTCGACCCGTACCGACTACTAAACTCAAACTATAAATTTTAGGTTCGGTTATATATTTTTTCGGTTGAATTTTTGAAAGATTGAAAAAGTTAGGTCAACCCATGAATAATATTTGACGTTTTTAATAGATATTATACTCTAAACAGTGGTATGATACTGTCCACTTTGAGCATGAGTTTAGGGTAATGAGTCAACGTGGGACGGCTCATTTCAATAATTCTCACTTGGAACAAAGTACACCATAGAGCCTCTTCTCAAACCTATGGAGCCATCAAACATCATCTTCTTAATCGACGCTCGATTCTTTTTTCTAGAGATCTCGAACAAAATATATTATTTGTTCAACACTTGAGTCACTTTTGACTGCACCTTCAAGGCTCACAACTTCTTTGTTCGACATTTGAATATTCTATTGATATGACCAAGTTAAGAGCATGACTCTGATAGTGATGCGTCATGACATGTGAATATTTGATATTCGAGGTTTATATGATTTTATTATTAATGTAACATATACCGTCAATAAAAATGACTTTTAGAATAATAATAATAATAATAATAATAATAAAACCCGGAACCCAACCCGAAAAATAGAGTTTTGAGTTGGGTTGTGATTATATTTGAGTTGTTAAGATTATATATATATATATAGTTAAAATTTGGAATAATAGAACGTTAGTAACAAGTTAGATTCCCATGGTCACGTGCGTCACATGCTTCACAGTCTTCAACAGAGAGGATCTCGAGAACTTGATGGGCTGGGCCTATTGGACTCAGATCCTCTCTTATTATATTAATTATTATTTTTTAATTTTATAAAATAATACTCCATTTTACAATTTAATTTACACAAATATCCCTATTTTAATAAATTAATCACTTTTCAACCTTATTATTTTCCTATAAATGCAAGGGTAAAAATGGAAAATAAAATAGGCCGCCGTCGAGCTCGAGTTGACACTTACACATGTTTATAAAATTAGTATCGACATAAGAAGTGAATCGATATTTTAATTAAGTTATTATTATTTTTATTTATTTATTAAAAGATATATATTTTTTAATAAATATTTTATAAACAAATTTTTTTAAAAAAATTTAATATTAGTGAAGTGATTGTGATTTAAAAAATAAAAAGAAAAAGGAAAAAGGAATACGAGAGGAAGTGGGCCTCGGGAATCTTACAGGAGACGGAGAGTGATGGTTGTTGAGAGCGAGAGGCTTTCTCCTTCTTCAACCTCTCTGTTCTTCTCTTACCCCTAGAACTCCACGGAAACATGAACCAAGAATCCAAGCGCAGCAATCCCAATCCTCTAATGGTGAAGCCGGAATCTGAGGATCGCAAAGCCTCATCTGTGGCCGCCGCCGCCGCCAAGAAAATCGTCATCAAGAGCGCCGATATGTTCGGCGACATGCAGAAGGAGGCTGTTGACATTGCTATAGCCGTTACTGCTTCTTTCTCTCTCCAAATAATTAATCTCTCTCAATCTCATTACATATCATTTCTCAACTAATTCGTTCACAATCTGTTTCGTTTGTTGTTGTTGTTGTTGTTGTTGTTTAGGCTTTTGAGAAGCATAGCGTCGAGAAGGATGTCGCCGAGCACATAAAGAAGGAGTTCGATCAGAGACATGGCCCTACCTGGCATTGCATCGTCGGTCGTAATTTTGGTAGAGCCTTCCTGATTAATTTTCGCTTTCTTTCAGTCTGATGGACAGATTCTTTATAAATTTCTATTGGACAGATTCTTTATAAATTTCTATTACCTTAGTCTCTCGGAAATGCTTCTCTAACTTCAACTTCAGTCTGTAGCTTTTTTCCCCCTACTGAAATGGAGATCTAGCTCTTAAGTAACTCTATTGGAGAATTTTGGCTCCATTTGGTCCATTGCCCTACTCTATATTGAATTTGCTAGCTAATTATCCGCTACAGCAATCTTGTCTGCCTACATGAATTGAATATCATTGGATGGTCTTGCCATGGTTGGTGGCAACCAGGGTAGGGGCTTCCCATCTACTTTTGATGATGAGGTCAACAAACATAGTGAGATAGAATTGTTTTGAACTAGAGCTGACTTCACTGTGATATTTTCTCTTTAGCAGTTTTTGTTGAACATGACTCAATCTGATATATTCATGGTTCTGTTTGCACTGTGAAAGGTAGGAATCAAAATATACTGTGTCATGTTTTATTTGAGCGTCAAATGTTAAGTTCTTGGTGTTTATGGGATCCAAAAGATTGCCTGACAAGACATAAGGAGGTGATCTGCAACTTTCTCTCTTTGTGCTGTTAGGGACACAAACAATTCTTATAGGCAAAGAATCAAAGGCTGTGATCAATGATCACAAGGACACGTAGAGCCATGTTGAGGATTGTTGGGAGTGAGTCCCACATTGGCTAATTTAGGGAATGATCATGGGTTTATAAGTAAAGAAATACATCTCCATTGATGTGAGGCCTTTTGGGGAAGCCCAAAGCAAAGCCATGAGAGCTTATACTCAAAGTGGACAATATCATACCATTGTGGAGAGTCATGTTCATTTAACATGGTACTAGAGCCATGCCCTAAACTTAGCCATGACAATAGAATCCTCAAATATCGAACAAAGATTGTGAGCCTCGAAAAAGTGTCGAAGGGAGGATTGTTGAGGATTGTTGGGAGTGAGTCCCACATTGGGCTAATTTAGGGAATGATCATGAGTTCGAACAAAGATTGTGAGCCTCGAAAAAGTGTCGAAGAAAGAGTGGAAAAAGTGTCGAAGGGAGGATTGTTGAGGATTGTTGGGAGTGAGTCCCACATTGGGCTAATTTAGGGAATGATCATGAGTTCGAACAAAGATTGTGAGCCTCGAAAAAGTGTCGAAGAAAGAGTGTACTTTGTTCGAGGGGAGGATTGTTGAGGATTGTTGGGAGTGAGTCCCATGTTGGCTAATTTATTTAGAGAAGAATGATCATGGGTTTATAAGTAAAGAAATACATCTCTATTGGTGTGAGGCCTTTTGGGGAAGCCGAAAGCAAAGTCATGAGAGCTTCAAAGTAGACAACATCATTAAGTAAAGAAATACATCTCTATTGGTGTGAGGCCTTTTGGGGAAGCCGAAAGCAAAGTCATGAGAGCTTCAAAGTAGACAACATCATGCCATTGCGGAGAGTCGTGTTCATTTAACAAGCCATGTTAATATAAACTTTCAGGAGTAAACTCTTTTTATCATGCCATACCAAGATTTAGAGCTGAATGCTAAATGCATGGAGCTTAAGTTGGAATGTAACTTGCAGGTCGGTAGTGCTCCCGCTCGTGGTTTCGGTTACCTTATAGAGCCCAAAAATTTCCTTTACACGGCCAATCCACTCATCACAAGCCTTTGAAAGAACAGGGTGGTATTAGTGAACCATTTAGTTTTTTCATTTTGGCTGAGCGAACTTAATTGCTAACAGCCGTAAAAATTGCAGGCTCTTGTAGTTATTGTGTTAGCAGATGCAGAGAACTTCTAACAGTTTTACTTGCTTGGCTTCATATCGATAATTTAAAAATTCTATAAAAACATGCTCCCTCATCTCGTTGAATGTTGTAGTGCATTGTCTTGTTCTTGATTATGGAGCTTTATTCAGTGCCCGATTAGTGTTAGTTCAGCCTGTATTTAATTAATATCAGGGATGATTCTATTCTCTGGTTTGTGTTTCAGGTTCTTATGTGACACACGAGTCGAACCATTTTGTTTACTTCTACCTGGACCAGAAAGCAGTTTTACTTTTCAAATCTGGTTGATGGTTGATCTCCCCTTGACAATGATGCCACCGAGTAGTTTGGCGAGCCTGCGATGATGGCGCTACAACTATTTCCTGTATGTATAATCTATTCTGCCAGTATATAAATCACTTGGTGTAGCATTTTATATATTATAACTGATATATCAGTGGGCAGTAAATTAAATGGTGAAACAAGAAATTCAATGTAAATGCATTTACATGATGTCTCAAAGGGGGTCGGCGATGTCATTAAAACAGAATGCAGTTCAGAGTCCGAGGCTCTAAACCATTGTGAGATCCTACGTCGGTTAAAGAGGGAAACAAAACATTCTTTATAAGGGTGTGAAAACTCTTCCCCAACAGACGTGTTTTAAAACTGTGAGGTTGACGGGGGTACGTAATGATTCAAAGCAGACAATATAGGTTAGCGATGGGTTTACACTGTTACAAATGATGTTAGAGCCAGGTTTACATTGTTACAAATGATGTTAGAGCCAAACATTGTGCGGTGTGCCAGCGAGGGCGCTGAGCCCTCAAGGGGAGTGGATTGTGAGATCTCATATCGATTCGATTGGAGTAGAGAAGAAAGCATTTCTTATAAGGGTGCAGTTGGTTGCAATCTAGGTTAAGTAAATTATTCAAGGTTTGCTATAGTTTATGCTCTTAAAGAGAATTACAAAATGTATTTCATCATGTATCAGATTTAATTACTTTTAAGAATTAGAAGTTTTGAATTTATTTAGCAGTCAATATTAATAACTATTTTTAAATAAATAATTTATAAGAAAAATTAAAAAGAGAAATAATAATAAAATAAATATACTGAATATTCAAACTTTATACTAATAAAATATAAATTATTGTTACTATTTAATATCATATTACTGTTTGAATTAACTAAATTTGCATAAAAATTAAATCTTTCTATATAACAAAAAAAAAACACCTTTTTTTTTCAGTTTCATATTCAGAAATCAAAACCTACCCACTGAAAAAAAAAAAAAAAAAAAAAAAAAAAAAAAAAAAAAAATGGTTACAATAGGGGCAAACTAGTCATTTCGCCCCTATAAGTTGAGGGGTTTGTTTTGGCTGAGTTAAAATGGGGAAAAGAGAAAGAAGAGGGAAAGAAGATTAGGGTTTTGAGGAAGGGGAGGAGATCGGATCAGAACCGACGCCGGAGAACCGAGTCCCCAATCTAAACCGTTGAATAGCTCGAGGCAAGGTGCTCTCACGAATCGCACCTTCCTATCTCGACAAAACGTTCAAGAACTTCAGGTTAGTCCACGAGTATCTACATGGAGAAGTCATCAAAATTTTCGTGTGCTAGCAACGTTTTGTGTTGATCCTTGGACTCTTACCCCCCAACAGCGCTATCTGGTTAAGTTCTGAAGTGAAGGCGGCCAAGATCGGCGTTCAAATCGGAGTTTAAAGATAACGTGATTTTCGGTAAGAACTTGTGTTTTTCTCCGAATTTGAACTCAAATAATAAGATCTGTGATCATCAGAAAAATTTAAGAAAATTCTTTCCAAGGAGTAGAATAGGAGGTCTACAAGTTTCGTGAAGAAAATTTAACGAATCGGATTACGGATTGGAAAANTAAAAAAAAAGGCCAGTGGGATGGGTTGGGAATCATGACTCTCCATGATGGTATGATACTGTCTACTTTGAATCTAAGCTCTCATGGCACTGTCCACTCTGAGCCTAAGCTCTCATGGATTTGCTTGGGCTTCCCTAAAAGGCCTCATACCGAGATAGTATTCCTCACTTATAAACCCATGAACATTCCCTAAATTAGGAAAGTGTGGGACTCACTCCCAATAATCCTCAACAATCCTCCCTCGAACAAAGTACACTATAAACCTCCCCTGAGGCTTCTTGAGCTCTCGAATAGCCTCCCCTTAATCGAGCGACTCCTTTCTCTGGAGCCCTCGAACAAAGTATACCATTTGTTCAACACTTTAGTCACTTTTGACTACACCTTCAAGACTCACGATTCTTTGTTCGATATTTGAGGATTCTATTGACATGGTTAAGTTTAGGGCATGACTATGATACCATGTTATGTTAGGAATCACGACTCTCCACAATACTATGAAATTGTCCACTTTGAGTATAAGCTCCCATGGCTTTGCTTTGGGCTTCCCCAAGAGGCCTCGTACCAATGGAGATAGTATTTCTTGATTATAAACACATGCACGGGGACTTTCATCCAACAAAGGGGAGATGTTTGAACATAATACATCAAAGAATATGATCCCCACATTAAATTTGAATCCCATCATTGTTCTTATTTGATTCACAACTGTATTTATTTTTGCTTGTGGTAGGCTCCCATAATATTGGAATTGTCATGGCTACTGTCCGGTCTCTTTTTGTTTTTTGAGATCTCCATTGAGGAAGAGAACGAAATCTTGTTTATAAGGGTGAAAATCTCTTTCTAACATATGAATATTAAAAACTTTGAGGAGAAGCCGGAAAGTAACAATATCTGATACCGGTGTGGTTAAACGAAAAGGTGGGTCATTTTCTGGGCATTCTAGCTTCTGAATTGTTTGAATGCTGATCTATTTAAATCTATAGCATTGAAGCAGATAGCTTTCTTCAACAATTGTCATTCCTTAGCCAATGTTGCTGGCATGTCTGCTGCCCTTTCACTGAAAACTTAGTCTTTCAAATGCATTTGCTTAGATCACAAAGGAGCTTTCACGCCTACAACAACTCGCAATGGATAACAAGCTTAGCCCTGAACATATATCCGGCGGTACAATCAGTCATTGCAGTCGGCCGAATCAAAAAGGTTCCACAGGCCGACGATGGGGGCGTGTACCCCCCACATCGATCACGACGGTGAGCATCACAAACCCAATCGATCAATCAAGAATTTCTCCAAACAATCCAAAACAAACCCCTTAAACCTCCGTTTCTTGCTTCCTCAGTCAGGTCAACATTGGAGCAAACCACAGAAGAGTTTTGGATGGAGCAACAGTGGCTAAATTCTGTAACGAGTGGAAGCGATTCATTGAAAATCCTGAGCTTCTGACCTTATATGAGATGAAATACTGTGTTGATGTTAACAATAAAAAAAAAAAGATGAAATACTGTGTTGATGTTAACAATAAAAAAAAAAAGAATAACATTTGAAACAATAGTGTGATTATGAATGAAAATGGGAAAAATTTAAGAGTAGAGTATGTAGGGCTTTACCCCAAAGGGAGCCCTTCCAGAAATTCTCTTAGGCCAGGGGCAAGCCCAGGCCTAAGAGGGGGTTTGGAAATAGTTTTCAACCAGCAATTGACGCGCCTCGGTTAGAACCTCACTAGCTGCGTCATTGCCCCAAGCGCAAAGATGCTTTTACCCTTCCCTCCTCCAACCTTTTATATGCGATCACTGCAGGTCTATTCTCACGTTTTATCGATGTGGGACATCTTTTTTTGAACTTTTCTTTGTCAAGCAATGGATGGGCCTGGGCCTGGGCCTGGGCCCGGAGGGAGATGTTGGGTCATTGATATATATATATATATATATGAGAATTTTTGCTGGCTAAATAATATAATACAATTATTAGTTTGGTTTATAAATTAATTTTTAATTTTTTAAAAAACACAAATAATAATAATAATAATAATAATAATAATAATGATAATAATAAAAAATAAATAAATCAAAGTCGGAATTGAAATGAGTTTCGAGCTAAAACTAAAAATATCTCATCTCATTCACTGTCTTCTTTTGCCTCCATTTTTTTTAATTCCTGGCTGCGTTGTGAGATCGCTGAATTTGTTGGAGTTCGACATCGGAAAATGGCAACGGCGTACGCGAATCTTTTGAATGTAGGAACCAAGATTATTGGTGTTGGCCGGAACTACGCCGCCCATGCCAAAGAACTCGGCAACGCCATCCCCAAGGTTTTTAACAAATTTCATTTTCATTCTGGACTATGATTGTTGATGTTTTTCACGGGGAGTTAATTAGTTGATTCTGTGTTGTTTATGATTGCGATTTATTAACTGGATGTGGCAATTTTTCCTTGAATCTGTTTTAGGAGCCGGTTTTGTTTATGAAACCCACGTCGTCTTACTTGCAAAATGGAGGGACGATCGAGATCCCTCACGCTCTGAAGTCTTTGGATCACGAGGTTGAGCTCGCTGTTGTCATCTCGCAGAAAGCTCGTGACGTTCCTGAAGCCTCCGCCATGGATTATGTTGGGGGTAGGGCTACTATATTTCTGAATCTTGAGTGAATTTGTTGAGTCGATTCGTTGATTCTAATCGTGTTTATAACCCTTTTGATTGACCGTTTGGGAATTTCCCCTCTGAACTCTGAGGAATAGCATTCCGGAGAAATTGTTTAATTCCCAAGTCATGCACCGTTTATAGTTCATAATCTTGAGCAATGCATTACAAATTTTTGTTTTGACATGTCAGGTTATGCTCTTGCACTGGACATGACTGCCCGAGAAATCCAAGCTTCTGCCAAGGTGATGGGGGTTTCTTTTCCCTTTCTTGATGGATGTTAGATAACAAGTCAGGTAGAAACATTAAGAAATTCTGCTGAGTGAATATATTGCTGTGTTAATCTAAACATAAAGCAAACCTAACGAACACAAACTAGCTACTATTCACATCCTTGATCGAGCACGGGAGCACGATCTTACTTTCAATATGTTTGAGAACGTCCTAAAATAAACATAAGATCTCTTCATATCCTGGTTGGATCAAACTCTACCTCTTATAGGGAATCCATTAAAAAGAAGTCGAACTTCCAAATAATTGTCAAGAATTCTGTTCCTATTGTTCACTTCAATATGTATAAGTAGGATATCTTTGGGGAATAAATTATCAAATGGACTAGTTTAACTTATGACACCTGAGTAAAGAAAAGGTATATGAATGAATCGAGATTATATCCGAATGAGAACGATCCTAAAGATAGGATGACTAAAAAATACTTGAAAGAACTGAAAGTCACTATCTACGCAAACAAGGTGCACCTTCATTTTCAGTGGCTCAATCCTAAAAACTTCATGGTTGCTTGTTTTACTTGGAGCAATTCTATATTGGGTGAGCCTTTCCTCTACTCGGGTTTCACTTCAATCTTTTGAAAGTTCTACATTGCAGGACTTCTTAATAATGTTTTGGTTTCATCTTATTTTTTTCAGCTTGTTATCTTCCAAGAAGTACAGATATATTTTAGTTTTTCTACCTTAAATAATGCTGTTTTCGTTACCAGTCTGCAGGCCTTCCATGGACTATAGCTAAAGGGCAGGACACCTTTACACCCATCAGTTCTGTTGTAAGAATAATCACATGCCCTGTTTTCCTGCAGTTGTGTTATACAATCGAACGAACCATATCATCAAATGAACCAAATGGAAGTAATTAGAGTTTGTGCATATAATAAATTTCATAGAATAGTAACTTGCACCTTCAAACTTATGTTTCTTTTTTTTACTCTGAATGATGCAGCTCTCCAAGTCGTCAATTCCCGATCCCGATGATATAGAATTATGGTTAAAGGTTCTGATATTTACGATAACGAGTTTCTTTCCTCCATTAGGGTCATTGTCTCATTTTATGATCAATTGCTTTTTACTAACTCGACTCAGGTAGACGATGAATTTCGACAGAAAGGCTCAACCAAGGATATGATCTTCAAAATCCCATACCTCATTAGCCATATAAGTTCCTTCATGACCCTTCTTGAAGGAGATGTCATACTAACAGGTATCCACCACAGCCATAGTTTATTTTAATCTATCAGATTGTTTTGTCACTGTGCTCGAAATTGAAAGTCTGGTCTTTACAATGATTTCAACGTTTATAGATAATTTGTGATAATGTCATTTTCCCTGACCATTGCTTGGTTATCAGACTTGTTCCACTTGTTTAAATTTCTCTCTTCGATTCTTTTTCCTTACATTGTGAATATTGATTGGTTTTCCATGTTTCACATTTATAGACTGTTTGTTGTGTCTGTTCCTGGGAGTAAGCATTGCGTTTACTTTTTTAGATAGTTTCAGATTCTGTAACAGCCCACCCAACCCACCGCTAGCAGATATTCTCCTCTTCTGCTAGGGAGAAGTTTCCACACCCTTATAAAGAATGCTTCATTCCCCTATCCAACTGATATGGGATCTCATAGTCCACCCCCTTCGAGGCCCAACATCCTCGCTGGCACACTGTCTGGTGTCCACCCCCCCCTTCAGGGCTCAGTGTCTTCGCTGGCACACTACTCGATGTCTAGCTCTGATACCATTTGTAACAGCCAAGTCCACCGCTAGCAGATATTGTTCTCTTTAGGCTTTTTCTTTCAGGCTTCCTCTCAACATTTTTAAAACGCGTCCGTTAGGGAGAGGTTTCACACCCTTATAAAGAATGCTCGTTCCCCTCTCCGATCGATGTGGGATCTTAGAATTCATTCCCTTCGAGGCCAAGCGTCTTCGCTGGCGCTCATTCCTCCATTCAATCAATGTGAGATCTCACATATTCTCAAACTTCATCTTGAAAGTAGTATTGTTCAATGGAAGCTGGAACATGCCATTTATTTGATGAATCCATCATTAAACCATCACTATTCTCTCATTGCTTTCTTTTTTCTTTTCTGCCATTGACTTGATGAATCCACTGTTAAACAACTTGACAGTGGAAGCTTGTTAAGCATAGAAACCAAGTAAGTTATGTTCTTCTTCACCATGCAGGAACTCCCTCAGGCGTTGGCCCAGTGAAGGCAGGTCAGAAGGTAACAGCAGGGATAACGAATATCATAGACGTTCACTTCAACGTCGAAAATCGGAGGAAACCATAAAACATCATGAGTTTCAAATTTTCTACGACTCTTATCTTCAGTTAAAATAAAATCCAGACTCCAGAAACATTTGATAAGATTATGGATCTAAGCCATTGCTGTTATCTTTTACACCATTAATTCGAAGTGTACTCGATTTGATAGTCATGAAGGAACCATAGGGGCATTGAACTGAGAAGCAGGACAGTACAGAGAGTTTCTGGATTCAGGTAATCCCTATTATGCTTATACCAAGGGAAAATCAGAATCCTAAAGTTTTTTAGACTTTTTTTTTAGTTTAATTGTTATTATTGAAACTTACTCAAACGTGAAAAATTGAATAATATTTTTATTAATTTAGTCTTAATAAATGGAGTTAAGGGTCTGTTATAAGTTTGAAAATTAATTCATAATTTCACCTATTTTAAATATTTAACCATTTATTTTTATTTAATATTGAAGTATAGTTTAATTGTTAAAAATATATTTTAATTCTAAGAAGGATATTTTTGGTGAATATTTTATAAATCAACCATTTTTTTTTTTTGGCTATCTTAGTATTTTTGTTAATGATATATATTAGTGAAATAAAAGCTCGTTTATCTCATTTACGTGACACACGTGATCCTCGTTTATCTTATTTACATGGCACACATGATCGTCAAAGTGCGATTCGCTGGTAGAAAAGAATATTTTCAAAACCTAAGCTTGAGAATATTTTTATTAAATATAAAAATTAACTACAAGATTTATTAAAATTGAAATTATGCATTGAAAGCATATGGGCATATTCTCTCTTTAAATAAAGATAAATTATACTTTTGAACAAATATTTTGTTTAATTTTAGATTTGAAAAATGCAAGTAATTAGTCTCCAAAGCAAAATATGATACAAAATTTGAATGATTATATTATATGATGAAATTATTTGTATTAAAAACGTGTCCGCACATGCTTTTCTTATAACAAAAAGGATCAAATTATATATATTTTTTATTATTTGGAGATCTGAATATTTTAATTTTTTTTAATTTATATTTGTTTTCTTTCAATTTCATTTTTCAAAATTTCACTATTTTTTTAAGTAAAGAATTATTTGAATTTTTAGTATAATTTTAAAAATAAAAATAAAAATTATTTTTAAATTTTGACTTAATCTCCTAAAAATATTAGTAGAAAGTAAATAATAAAATTATATATATATATATATATATATATATATATAAAAGTAGATAATCTCGTATAATTGTTGATCGACGAGTGATGGGCTATTTGTTTTTATTAAAATATATTAAAAAAAATAAAATGAAGGCTTAAATTAATGAAAAGAAAGTACTTTCCATCTTACCGGTTACCGGGAACTTTCCTTCCTTGACTGTTAATGAAAACATGACATCTATTTTTTTTAAAATGAATTTAAATATTTTTTTTATTATTAAATCATAATAATAATTAATTGCAATAAGAATGTTTTTTTTCTAATTGATGTTTACTTGGAATTGGTCGGAAATTTAAATAGAATAAAATTTATATATATATATTATAATTATTAAGATATTGTTTTCATAGTTTTAATTAATTAAAATGAATTACTAAATAAAATTTTAATGTAACTTTTAAATAAAACAATAAGAATTAATAATAATAATAATAATAAATTTAAATTTAAATTATTTGAGAAAATAGTTTTTATTTTAACAATATATTTAATATTGAAAATACTAATTAATTAAAATAAAATTTAATCAACTAAAACAATTTAAAATAATCTTTGTTAAAATAATAAGATTGGTATATGTTATCTAATACAAATAATTTAGTTAATAAAATAATTAATAATTAAATAGAACCATATATGAAAAATAAAATATAATATTCAACCTAATTTAATTTCGATATATATATATATAGAATATAATCTCCGTCTCCCGTCCTATTTAACTAAAAAGGAAAAATCTGTTCTCGTTCTACTTTATCATTCTGTACCAAGATATACGCGTGTTAAATTGACATTTCTAGTAATAAAAAACAGATAAATATGTCATTTTTGCATTTTTTTTTATAACGAGTTTACGAGTCGGCAAACCTTATTCTTAATAAAATAGATCTGAAGATTGTTTACTTTCTAACCGACCATAAGAAAGTAACCCATTGACGAGTGAATAAAATTTATTCTCAATGAAATAGATTTTCTTTTATACGAAGGTTGCTTACTTTCTAACCGACCAATAAAAAGTAACCAGTTGACTCGTGGGTAAGCCTCGACGATTGCTTACTTTCTAACCGACCAATAAAAAGTATCCAATTGACTCGTGAGTAAACCTTATTCTTCATCAAATTGACACTCGATTACTTACTTTCTAACCGACCACTAGAAAGTAACTAATTGATCACCAAGAAAATCTTATTCCTCGTAAGATAGATCTTCTTTTAAATGAGAATTACTTGTTTTTTTAACCTACTTTAACGAGGGAGTAAACCTTATTCTAATGAGATCAATAGAAATAACAAATTCAGTTGACCCGCTGTTAAATCTTATTATTAATAAGATAAGAAAAAATTACTCATTTTCGATCGGACCTATGTAAATAAGATTCTAATGAGTTATCATAATTTTTTTTTGGTTAAATTAATAAAAGTATTTATAAACTTTACATTTTATTTAAAAAATATTTTAAAACCTTCAAAATTCTAATAATACCCTTAAATTTAAAAAAAAAAAAACTCTTATTATTAGCTTTATATGGAAAGTGTTAATATTTTGGATAAAATACCCTTTTAACGGTTTCAAAAATAGGTTTAAATTTTTCAAAATTCCATTAATACCCTTATACTTTTTTTAGAATTTCGAAAACACCCTTAAATTTTTTTTAAAATCTTAAAAAAAAAAACTTTAAACTATTTTAAAAAGTTCAAAAATACCCTTACGATGAGTACCACGTTACAAAAATACTCATGAATTTTTAAAATAATTAAAAAGTAAATAAATCTATGAAGTTCTGATAAACAATTTTCATCCATATATCTATAAATTAATGATACTTTTAAAATTTTAATTAATATTTTTTTAATCTAAAATTAAGTATAAGAATATTTTTGAGATTTTTAAAAGTTTAAAATATTTTTGAAATAAAATAAAGTTTAAGAATATTATTATTATTTATTTTTTAATAAAGAGGTAGAGATTAAAATAAGCGTATAAATATAAGAAAACCCTGAAAGTTCCTAAACCAAATAGGGTTGAGTGCTCAGTCAACAATGGCGTCTTCTCTGTCCCACTGAAATTAGAGCATTCCTTTGAAACCCCGAAGAAATTTCGTTCGTTCCTCACTAAAAACCCTTCTTCTCCCCCAAAATTTCTTCACTGCAATTGATGGAAGCCGCCATGGATGATCCTTCTTCCACCTCTCCTCCGGGATCCAACGATTTTGCCCTAAGCGGCAAGATTATGCTCAGCGCCATCATCATCCTTCTCTTCGTCGTCGTTCTTATCATTTGCCTTCACCTCTACGCTCGCTGGTATGTTCTCCGTGCTCGCCGCCGTGGTACTCTCCGCCGCCGCAACCGTCTCGTCTTCTATTTCGAACCCGAAAATCCCTCTGCTGCTCGCGCCGCCGCCTCTGCCTCCCACCTCCGCGGCCTCGATCCCTCTGTTCTTAACTCTCTCCCTGTTTTCACTTTCTCCTCCAAATCCTTCTCCGATCCGATCGATTGCGCTGTTTGTTTGTCCGAATTTGAGGAAAATGAAAAGGGCCGTACACTTCCGAAATGTCGTCACAGCTTTCATACCGATTGCATCGACATGTGGTTTCACTCTCACACTACCTGCCCGCTCTGTCGTACGCCGGTTGAGCGGCCTCCGGAGACACCGGTGGAGGTAGCGGTTTCCATTGGGGAACCTGCTATTACCGAACCGGGTCCGAGTTCTTCCGATCTCTGCGTTGAATGTGATATCTCCGACCGGATGGCTTCTTCTTCGACCGGTTCGCGGTCGTTTAGGGCACGGCGAAAGCCGGGAGAACTAGCCGGTGTTTCGATTGAGATTCCGACGCGAAGAGACGGTGAGTTCGCTGCTTCGTTGTCACCGACGACGCCGTCGTTTAAGTCGCCGATAAGTCGGGTTATGTCGTTGTCGTTCAAGATGATTATCGGCCGGGAGAGAAGAGGCGGCGTATCGCCATCCGGAACTAGTGTCGGGTGTAGCTCCGGCGCCGGCGGCGAGTTGGATATCGAAAAAGGAAAGGAAAACGCCGTGTGATTTCTTAGTCCAACACGGGAATTGACTGGAAGACTTGGAGGGCAAGGCGGCTGAGTGGAGGGTCAAGTCCGACGTGGAACTGACACCGCATTTGAAGATGATTTGTCAGATTAGTGCACACGTGGCAGTTGTTTTTTTAGTTTATATTCTTTATAGAACAAAGTATTTGACTGTAGATATTTCCCTCAATTATATATTTTTCTTTATACAAAAAGTATAAACAATGTGTAATATGGGGGTTTAAGTCTCGAATTACCGTTCAGCTAAGCTCGTTTTGTCAATAATAACTAAATTAGTCGAGAAATAAAATTTTATTTATTATTAATGTAAACGTCGAACTCTACTAATTATTAATATTATTGTGCATTTTTTTAATTGAACGTGTAAAATAAATATATATTTTGACTCCATTATAAAAGGGTTTGGCAATATTACTTAAATATCTATTTATTATTATTATTATTATTTAAGTAAATATATGTTAGAAGAATTTAGTCTAAAAGGGTTCATAAATTACTTTAAAATAATTTTGAAAATTCCGTAATTAAATAATGAAGAATTTTGTTATTGCAGCGAACTGCGAGGTAAAGGTTGGTTGGGTCGCTTAACCAGCTGCCGCCAAAGCCACAGAAAGCCACTTTTAGTAGCCGCCCATATTTGGGAATTGCTATTGGTTTGTCGATCCATAAAGAGCTTTTTATCATGTTCCCCGCCTCATCTTATCAACAACCCTACATCTTAAGCTCACCGCTAATAGATATTGTCTTCTTTAGCTGTTATGCATCCCTGTCAGTCTCACGATTTTAAAACTCAAATGCTAGGGAGAGGTTTCCACACCTTTATAAAGGGTATTTCGTTCTCCAATCTAAAGACCCAGCGTCCCCGCTGACATTCGATGCGGAATCTCACAACTCACCCTCCTTTAGAGGCCTAGCATCCTCACTGACACACCGCTCGGTGTCCACCCCCCTTCGGAGTTCAACGTCCTCGCTGGCACACCACCCCATGTCTGACTCTAACATCATTTGTAACAGACCAAGCCCACTGCTACCGATATTGTCCGCTTTAGCCTGTTACATATGGCCGTCAACCTCACTGATTTCAAGCTTGAGCGATAGAAACCTGAAAAACCTGAAAACAGGGCAAGAATCAAACGGTTACGTGTTAATATACACTTTTCCTTTTCATACATACACCTCCCTCCAGATCATAATTACATCAAATAAACAAACCTAACAGAGGGAACAAACAAAACGTTGTACAAAGGAAAATTCTTAGCTGACACTAACATATTCATTACCCCAACAAAAAACTTGGTGCTCAACAATGCTACAACAAGCTGTGTTGAATTGCTATACAATATACAAACAGTCAGCTAATTGTACATTAAATATTGTCATCCAAGTAGAATGTCAGTCAACTGGCCTCTTGCCTTCAGGAGTGCATTTTATGCCACCAACCTTCCCCAGTTTCACAGGAAGTTTGCAATTCTGTCGTGACAATTCTCTCATCACCCTAGATTTCTCAAGAGTTTTACCCATGTGTGATGATTTGTGGTTTATATTCCTAACAATGTCATCCCTACCATTTTCAACCTTATCTGGAGATGTGGACCTCTTTCTTGAGGTTTGATGCCGAGTTTCATCCGCCCATTTGTCTTGGCGAATAAGCCGAACATGGAACGGGTTCGCAGAAGTATAGACAATCGACTCCCCATCAACCTCGTCCTCTTCAAGCTCCACATCTTCATTGTTCACCTGAAAATGACTTGTCGATTCCAATTTTCAAGTTCTAATTTTCACGAATCTAGGTACTTCTATAGTGTTTGTTAAGTACGTTACCAATTGAAGAACAGCAGTAAAACTTCGTGATACAACGTACTTCTCCTGCCCTTCAACAACATCAGAGAAAGAAATTACACCGCCTTTGTCAGCTTCACCAGATAATTTTTCACGAATCGCTTTGCAATATTCATGAATATCAAATGGAAGGCGTTTGTCCTATCACAAAAAAGTACTTCTCTCAACCCACAATTAAGAAGAAATAACTATCGGCTATATGGAACTGAAGTAGAACATTAAATATTATTACTTGCTCTTCCAAATTGTGTTCAATATTCTGTTTCCACGTAGAGACTCGAGTGGCCATTTCAGTAGGATTCTCAGCAATGCTTGCAAGGAGTGTGTCCTATAAAAGAGAGAAATTTTAGGCGACTATATACCAGAAGCATGTATAAAAGATGATAATAATCTAGGCATGATTTTCATATGTGGATATCTACTCCAAGTTTTCCATCCTTCATTGTTATAAATTCCAAATGCTCCTGCAAGTCTATCTACTAAAATAATGTGCATAATGTGCATAATGTACTAAGTTTGAAGGAAATTTAAGTGAACAATGCTGTCTAACAACTTTATAAATCTATTAGAACAAATTATAGGACTGACAAAAAAAAACAAACCAAACCTACCCACGTGCCATTCATTATTTAAAAACACTACGGCATAGTGTTAAGAACTTGAACAAGTTATTTAGATTTTGATCAACAAACAAGAATGTGGTCCACATGCGCTCCATAACCAACCATGATATTCCAGATCAGTAAAATGTAAATGAGTATATGCAAGTGAAACGAAGCTTGGAAACATGGGGAATTTACTGAATAGAAGGCAAACTAATACAAATAAAAAATTATTATTATAGAGCCTGACAGATAGCAAATAGGTGAAGCGCAGGGACAAATCCACCGACACCACTTACAAGATGAGAAGGACAAAAATGTTCTTGACTTGACTGCGAATAGGGAAATTCAGGTTCATATGTTTCACCTTTATCAAAATGGGCAGCCGCATCATGCTGCATAAAATCCATAAGTTAACAATCAATAGTAATTCAGAAAAGAAATTCAGCGTACAATAAGCACGTCTTGTACTCTACAACATACTAGAGTTTACTCAACCTTTTCACTCCCTAACCACGTAGACTCGTCCATATAATGATTACAGGGATCATCCATATCTGGCGGATTGATATCAGGCATTACATCTTCGAAACCATAATCAATATTGTCATCTTCCACATCATAAGGGGAATCACAACTTCTATCTTCATTGATAAGTGAATTTCGCAGCTGTAGTCACAATAACTAGTGTCATAAACTATAGGAAAGACTTTATTAATAACAACATACCACAAAGCTGTACCTTTTCATATAATAAAGCAGAATTGGAGTCGCTATGCGTTTCAAAGGCTTGGTGCTGCTCTTCCCAAAGCTTCGCGAACTCTGGGCTAACTGGGCCTTGTAATTTAGCTAGTGGAAACAAAGCAGCTACAGACTCATGCTTACCAGAATTGACATAATTCTTTTTAAAAGCTTTTACTGCTTAGAGGTAAGAAAAGAGAAGAAACATTAGCTTTTAAGCAAAGATGAATAGGAAATGATGCAAGTAGAAGTAGGTCAGCAACCTTTTCTAAATGGTTTTATTTTTAAATTTCCTGGCTCATGAGGATTCAAAGGCTTCCAAGGATCATAATCGTCTTCAGAACCATTTGAGTCATCTGGTTCTGGATTCCCAGCATCCATGTCAAATTCATGATTTTCATTGGCAAAATTATCACAAGATGGAGGATCAGACACGAAGCAATGATTGGAAAACGGTGTCCGAGCAACATTAGCACCCTGAGTCTTTCCTACTGATGATTTCTGCATACTTCCACCAGAACGTCTAGAGGGAGACTGAAAACCCCTGTGGGTTGAGCTGCCTCTGAATCCACCATTATGGCTTTGGCCAAACTTATTACCACCATTCAAAAAATCTTGAACTGCCTCAGCATCACATGAATCTAAGAGAACGAAGTCTTGGAAAATATCACTAGTGGAGGCCAACTGCATGATTATAAGAAGTTACGATTAATTGTCAAATGATATGAAAAGTAAAAACGTTAATTAATTATAGCAACCAATTACCAAGTATGAATCTAGTTCACCATTGTCACCAGATGCATCCAAGCAATCACCTTCAAGAACGACTAAATTTTCTGGAGGCTTTACAGTTTGATTTAACCAAGCATCTTCTTTGGTACTCTCCAAAGTATTCTTCGTGTCAACTGCAATTTGTAGATTTGAATCACAAATGAAACAATAGTACTTCACTAGATGCACTATGACATACAACTGATTAGCGACCTGGCACATCCTCTGAAACCCAAAATAGGTCGTTTTCATCTTCAGCAATTTCATTAGAACCATCTTGTTCAGCCTCGATTGAGGTCCCTTCCAAATGATCCTGCTGCCTGTTTGAATAAAAATGTTTTGAAAACAATTAAAAGGGAAAAAAAAAAAAAAAAACACACAATACGATCCCAGGCAATAATTTGCCTCAGTTGAATGGGCTTCAACCAAGCTGATAATGAAAAATGGTCGGTCAAAACTAAAAAATTTCCCTAATTCTGCTGTCCATTCAATAACCCTTTGTTTCACACGTCCGGCAATGGGAGATGTTAGTCATTCAACTTTCAAGCTTGGGTTTCAGAGGCTGAACAAGATGGTTGACATAAAATGACCCTTTTTTTCTCTGAAGAATGGTTCTTGCATATATGTTCTTTATTCAATTGGGCCAGGGAATTTAATAATTTCCACCTTAGAAGAGCCTTGAATGATAGGCAGACTCGCAACGTAATAATCTTAATTTTTGCTCAGACATCGATAAATTATTCATGTAGGTTCCAGATTTCTAATGGGTCGTTATCATGTAATTTCCAGAACTAATTATAAAGACAAAAAAATTGGATAAAATAATCAAACCTCTTTTCGGAGAGGAACTCCAAAGCTCGCAGAACCAATGAGTAGAGGTATTCAACCTTCCGACTGTACACCTGAATCGAACCTTGAAGAAGCAGAGCAGCTACACCCTCGAAAAAATCCCAAGCACACAACGCAGTCAGAAACATAAAGTAGTCCACAATCCAAAACATCCAGAAATTGAAAATTGATAGGGAAAAAAAAAAAAGAACCCTCACCTTCAGCAAAATTGACAGAATTGTGGTTCTCATCTTCGCCGGACTGAAACTCACCGGTGCAAATCTGCAACAAATAACTTTCAAGCTTCTCAGCGAGGTCGACTTCCCAATTCAACCGAAGGTCACGCTCCGGCTGCAGCATGTGGAAAGCAGCCTCTCCAGTACCGCCGGTTTTACTAGTCATCTTGAAATTAAAATTTGAAATCCGCCTTCGATACGTTGGTGCTTTAACTTCAAATGGAGCCCTAGGGCTAACAATTTGACGAAAAAAAAAACTGACGGACGTCCGACGAATACTTCGTCTGTACATCTAATGAAACTTACCTGAGAAATGGATTGTTAAAATGAAGAGAATATCGGAGAAATCCAACCAGTTGTTCTTCTCCAGTTCTTGGCTTCTCGTTGCTCCGCCGATTTGGGACGGAAGAAGATTCAAAATTGTTCTGTTCCGGCCGTTTTCCCGCTCTCTCGCAATGGAGCCGGTGGAAACGATGAAGGAAAGAATTGGACGGGCCAAGGTTTTGGGCTTTATGGGCTTTATGGGCTCAACTATTGAGCCGATTTGGGCTTCCATTTTAGGCAGACGGGCCAAAGTTTTGGGCTTTCTGGGCTCAACTATTGGGCCGATTTGGGCTTCCCCAAGGGTAATTGTGGGAAAAAAAAACCAAGCAAATTACAAAAATTAAAATAATAAATGTTATTAAACAACCTCTAACACGAGGTGAGATGGTTTCTCATATACTTAACAAAAAGTTAGAACAAAATTGAAGGAAAAAATCTCATAAATTAAGAGTTTTTTTAAATTAAAAATCCTACAACCATAATTATTTACATGGTCAATTTTTGTTCTGACAATGTCATCATGCCGGAACTGTACGGAACTCCAGTGGGCTTAATCCATGGATTACCTCGAATAAATAACCCAGCGGTGAAATCGATGGCGTGCTCGGGAGTAATCTCCTTAATTCCCCTCCACTTGACCCGATTGTCCTTCTTTGAGCCAGCTCCCCTGCAATTGTACTCGGAGTAAAACAATGTATTGAGAGCAAAATCGCCCGTCCATGGAAGCCACCCTTCAGGCTGGATCAAGTCGTCGATTTTGCATTGCAAAATGATGGTTCTTGAGTATTGCTTCCATGGGCGGCCAAGGTAAGCCTTGTAGGTGTGGCGGACAGGGAAGTAGTCGGGGGCGGAGGAGATGAGACAGTTCTGTAAGATTATGGCGGTGGGCTCCTTCCGTTGGCTTCGGCCTTGAGCGGTGACGATGCATTGTTGATTCGGCAATGGTTTTCTCACGAAAATTTTACAGTTTTGGAAGACGACGGCCGCATTACCGAAGATGAAGTCGATGGTTCCAGTGATGGTGCAGTCTCGATAGAATTGACGATGGGTGTGAGTGTAGAGTGTATCTTGGTAACCGTCCATTTGACAATTGTAAAAGATTGACATGTCGGATTGAACTCGGAGTGCCACTGCTTGATGTTTTTCTGGTCCAGCCGAGTTCTCGAACCACATGTCCTTGGCAATGAAGTTGGTTCCAACCACCGCTGTGTTTTTGTCATTAACATGAATACAAGATTTGGGAGTTCATAACTCAATTTCAAACAAGTTTTTAATATTAGTATAAACTTACCAACGGTAGCGGTTTTGAATGTGGGTGTTCCATCGGCGAAGTTCTTGTTGGAGGTAATCTTGGTCTTATTCGGGCCGTCTCCAATCATCATCACCCACGTCATACTTTTGTTCATCATCACCTGCTCTTCATAAACTCCTTCCTTCACATAAATCACAAATGTTTTATTGCTTTTTTTCGGGATATCAAATAATGCTTCATTCACCGTCTTGTACTTCCCACTTCCGTCTTTAGCTACCACAACATTGGGCTGGATGGTTTTCGGAGTGGCTTGGAGTAGCCCGCGCCGGTCGTTGATCCACGATGGTTCTTCCTCCTCTTTATTAGATTCCTCCTCCAACAATCGTCGTCCAGCCAACCGCATCCCAAAAGAGGACATAATGGAAGTAACCTCACTCACCATTCCAAGTCCATTGGCGGTCATTTCCTTCGACGTCTTCAATAATTGCCTCATTTTGTCACCTGTATCGCCGGTAACATTATCGAATGCATCCACGCAAGTGTCTTGCAATGTCAACGTGGCACTAAGCCAAACCTTAAGATCCTCGACGTAATCAGTAATTTTGTTGATATTGAAATTGTCAGTGATTCTATCAAACGACATTATGAGATCGTCAATTGCGTACTCCACAACCTCGTTACAAACGTCGAGTGCTGGTTTGGCCTTGGGATCGGAGGCGAATTCTTTTAGGGTGGCGGATTTTACAATGGCAGATTTGAGTTCATTGATGGTAGATTGGAATCCAACCTTGATTAGCTCACGTGGGTCGCTCGTGTTGACTCCCGAGAGCGATTCTATGCAAGTTTCTTGGTAGTCAGTGGGTTGACAAAGGGCTTTAATCGCTTTGACGGAGGTGGAGATCTCCGTCGTGCCTCCGTCACCACTGGTGCTACTAATTTCATCAGGGTCATTCCGGTTGACACCGACGGCCACCGCAACTACCATGGCAACGAGAAACAATGAAGACACGCCGATAAGGGCGGCCTTCTTGTTCTTCCCTCCATCGTCATCATTTGACATGTTTTTTTACTAGAGATTCTCATTTTTGTATTTTTCTTTTATATATATAATTTTTTTTTATCCGAAATGACAGTTAATACCGTTAAAATGTTCGAGAACATTTTTTTTGTCTTTTGACTTTTTCCTCTAAATCAACCGCTGACTTTTCCGTCTAAATTTAAACTTACGCTTAATTTAATTACATTTATTCATTAAAATTAAGACTAATCATAATTTTGGCCAATTATGTGTCAAAATCTCTGTTGATTAAGTACTTATTAGCTATTTGGTTGAAGTTAGGCTTGTTTGTTTAGTACGAGTTTGAAATGGTAGCAAATTAATATAAATAATAGCAAATTAATATAAATAAGATATTTAAATGTGCAGCTATGTTCTAAAATATGTTTGATATGTTGACTGAGAATGAATATCTTCTGTCTTTCAATCGACGTTTCACTTATTGTGAACAACAAAATCTCTAATTTTGCTTCGGTTTATCCCATAATTACTCGAGCATCATATAGTCTATTAAGGAATGACTTCTATTCTGTCGTTTAACATAGAGGATGTTAATAGCATTCTTAACCTACTTGATTATTCGTTAGCACATGATTGCCTTGTCAATATTATCGTGTTCATGCATCACCCGATCAAAACATGTTCTTGATCAAGAAGTCAGAATAAGTACTTCCGATTTTTGCATATCAAATGGATGCTTTTGTGTCTTGAAAACATAGACAACCAAAGTTGGGTTTTTCTTTATTTCGATTCTTCTATATAAGAGTATCGAAAAGTTTATTATTCGCATACAGATCCTTGAATGAGAAGAATAGAGTCGGCCAAATAACAGTCCGTTTCTCTTTTAACGAGAGTTTCAACCATGTCCTTTTTACAGGTTTTATCAGTTCCCAATATCCCCTTCTAATTTTCAAAGCTTAGCTCTCCGAAGCTCCAACTTGGCGATGGTTCCTAAATGAACTTCATCAGGGCCATCTGCTATTCTCAAGGTTCTTGTAGTAGCCCAGAGATGAGCAAGAACAGTGTCAGAGGACAAGCCACCTGCACCATGGACTTGCATTGCCATGTCCAGAATCTGCAATGCCATATTTGGAGCTGCAACCTGTACCAAGTTTCACCAAGATATTCATTGAAACATTCGTGACGAAAAATGAAAACGGGGGCGAAATCTATAAATCTTACCTCATACTCACAAAAATAGTCTTAAATTACTGTATTCTGTTGAATTTTGTTGTAGTTAAATATATATAGATCGTATGACTGATTCTATACGTGTCATGTGCTCTCGTATCGCAAAAAAACCTTTAACACTAATTAATGGAACGAGAGCCTACAAACTTAGCCCTTGCAATTGTCAGAAAATTTACCTTGGCCATCGCAATTGTCCCACGTGCTTTCTTGTTTCCGAGCCGATCCAACTGATCTGCTGCTTCGAGAACCAGCAGTCTCGTTTTCTCAAGCTCCACGCGACACTGACACAAAAGTAGCCACGGAATATGTTTACATGGAACGTGATTTTATGATTTACGTTATGATTCACCATCCAAATACCTTGGCAATGTCTGCAAGGAACGAACCCTGCTCGGCAATCAACTTTCCAAACACTTTTCTACTAAGAGCCCTCTGAACCGCCATCTGCATGCCTCGCTCTGCTGCTCCTACCAACCTCATGCAATGGTGCAGCCTCCCTGGGCCCAGCCTACCCTGGAACGAAATACCGAACCAAACGAAAGTCATACACGCTGCAGTAAGCATCTCCATGGACATCAGAGCACTTGATCGGTCAATTGTGTAAACATAGCAATGACAAAAGGAAACAACCATATTTTGCAAGCACGAAAATGCATAGGATATGGCAATTACCTGCGCAATTTCGAATCCACGACCCTCTCCAAGTAGAATATTCGTTGCAGGAACACGCACATTATCAAATAATATCTCAGCATGCCCATGAGGTGCGTCATCAAAGCCAAAGACTGTGAGTGGTCTTTTAATAACTACGCCAGGAGTGTGGATATCAACTAAGATCATGGATTGTTGCTTATGCATAGCAGCAGTAACATCTGTTTTTCCCTGCAAACAATGGAGAATATAAATTAATTTGAAAAACAATAGATGATTAAATTTTCGTTCTAAATATTGATAGAACTAACCATAACTATAAGGATCCTGCACCTCGGATCCATCGCTCCACTCGTCCACCATTTTCTTCCATTGATGACGTAGGTATCTCCTTCCCTGCACGTACGTTAACAGTTTAAGTGTAATTATACCAATAACAAACTAAATGCTGTATAAAAATTAGTCAAGAAAATCCATTTAACATGAATACTAATAAAAACATAAGAATCAAACACGTAAAGGAGAAAGAAAAAATGTTTTCTATAAATAAATGTCTAACATCGTTACCTTTTAATTGAACATTCAATGTTTGTTGCATCAGAGGATGCAACTTGCGGTTCAGTCATTGCAAATCCAGAACGTATCTTCCCTTCAAGCAAAGGAATAAGCCATTCATGTAGTTGTTGTTTATTGCCATACCGTAACAATACCTAATGAGAAAGACAAAATGATCAATAACAGTTCTAATAATGGTTGCTTAAACCGTGTCGTAATTGACCAAACCATTCATGTCGAAGATATCAACAGATTTATTAAATTCTAAATGTAAACGGTAAATGAGTACATAGTTCAAAGAAAAGTATATACAGATCTAGTTCATTCATTGGTCTAATCTATTCAGCTGGCAGACTTGCAGACAGAATTCGGGCTATAAAATCGGATCTTACCTCCATATTTCCAGTGTCAGGAGCGCCACAATTGAACACCTGAGGTGCCCAAATTGATCGACCCATTATCTCACAGAGGTACCCATATTCAAGATTGGAGAGGCCAGCACCAAGAAGAAGTTTGTCTACACCAGTGGAAAGGATTGGGCTAGTTCCATTGAAAAGCAGTTTCCTAGCTCTATCAGCACTATCAAACTGCACGAAGAATCTTGTTTCTTAAACTAGTATTAAAAAGAATAACAGTATGAGTACAAATGATTAAATGAGAGAAGAGCCAAAATACAAACAGGTATCCACAAGTTCCATAAGCCTTCTTTCTTAGCCATCTCCTTTAGTTTCTCTTCCTCTGGGTGTATGGTCCAACGTAAGGGCGACTGAGCAAGTTTATAAAATTCATTTTCCATAGGGTATATATGATCTTCCATGAACTTAATCAACTTGTTTCTCAACTGCATGACTTTTTTATTGGGGACAAACTTTCCTCCATCGTTCGTTTGTTTCTCGACGCTCCATTCCTCATTCTCCTTCCCAGTATATTGTGAATCAACTTGTACAATTGAATCTGAAGTTGTAAAGGGGAAATAGCACCTTACTAAAGGGTTATGTTCTACTAGAAGCAAAAAGCTTTATAAGACAATAGAACTACCAAATGGGGGATTCTCGGGAAGTAATGATTTTTGTTCAATAAATGACCAAGCAGAATCAATGAAAGCATTAGCTTTATCTCCAGCAATCCGAGCACTCTCGCCTCCTGATGCATTTCCCTGCATTTTCAAAAGAATACTTCAAATTTCATCGTTTTTTGTCCATGCTGCCTATTCAATGATTAAGACCATACCATAATCCATCGACTATAAATTCCAGCATAGATCGCAGCTCCTCGGAAAATGGAAAAGGCAACATAAAACTTCCAAGTAGAAAATGGCCATGGTCTTCCCTGCAACAAGGAAATTCCCAAGTGTGCATCAAGAACCAGTTGCATAAACTTTAAACAGTGAACCTTCACTTACCTCAGCTAGAACATGCAATTGCCTGTGAACATTTATTTCCAATGGACCAACTATATATCAACCTAAAAAATATCTTAAATTCAATTTAAGTCAATTTTTATCTGTATCATACAATAAGAAACCAGACACAGATCATGCAATGAACAGCGAATGGCTTCAGTATGTTCCTACAGTGAGGATAGAGGAATCCACGGTGGTAAGGAAAGTAGAAAATCAGACTAATCTTTCGATTTGAGTATTAGAAATAGAATGTCTTGGTTTAGACCGATAAGGAAGGGCTTTTCTTTTGTAACTACCTAATCCCCGAGCTTGCCCTAAATACTTTTATCCCTCATATCCCTTACTCAGGATAGATTAGCTCGTTGATTCCACTGTCGGATATTCAATCTTACAGGTGCAGGGGTTCTCATAACCGCATGTAATGAAGGTTTTTAGATGTCAAAGTTCGTTAGGATATGTGAAGCCGCTGCATTATTTTTCCAATGTAAAGCACTAAATCCTTGAAACAGAGGAAGATGAAATATAACAACAATCATTCCGATGGTGGAAAAGTATGAACCAAATTTTGGTTATACCCTCATGGAAGGAAAAACATTTGTAAGATTGCCGCAAAACTCAAATACTTGATTGAATAATATTGACAATAGCCACTTACAGTGATAGAACAGTAATAAGCCAAACATTGTGCTAATGAAGGAATCCCTTCTGAAGTTCCAATATTGTTAAAACCCTGGGCTGTATTTGGACGGTCAGAGTGCGAGTCCAGGATGTAAGGCTGAAACGAAATGGAAGTAATACAGCCTCAAAACGTGAGAACACATGAATACAAATTATCCAACAATTAACAGTACGCTAATGTTACAAGTTACAAAGGGAAATTCCCTACATACCAGACAGAAATAAGCAACATCACACATTTGATTTCCCACCGTGGATAGCTCCCAATCAAGAATGCCAATTACTCGGTCCTGCATCGTCAGAGGATGAGACAACGTGCAAGCTTTATATGTATGTATGTATCTACCTAATCTTCAACTTTAAACTTCCAAAAAATAAATAAATGATAACAGGGCACCTGACTTTATAATCAATACAAAAGGAGGGTAGAGGAAATATTTATTTAGAAGAAATAGCAAACCTCAGTGGGATGAAATATAAGATTATCAATTCGAAAATCTCCATGGACTAGGCCAGCTGTGACACCTGAAGAATCTTCTGAAGGAATATGTTGCCGTAACCAATCAATTAACGCAAACATTTTTGGATTTCCATCTACTTTACCATCACTGGTTGATGCAATATACTGTTTTGCCCATCTCTCAATCTAGGAAAAATAAACAGAAGTTTATAAGCAATGTTTCTACTTATATTACTTGGGTTGGCCAACAACGTTATTATGACCATTTCTTTACCCTTCTGGTGAAATATCCTTGCAATATAACGTATGGAAGAGAATTTCAAGGACTCATAATCAAGAACAGCATAAAGATTTTGGGCACACCTGTCGCTTACAGTAATTTTTCGGTTGCCCATATTTTTCTAGACTGATGGCATTAACATCAACTGAATGAAGAGAAGCTAAACATTTCGCAGCTTCTAAATATATTGCTCTTCTAGTTTCAGGCGCAACTCCCTAATGCAATAACATTCAATCCATTAGAAGTAATTCAATAGCTGGTAAAACTTCACAACATAATAGACGTACCACCAAATTCGGGTCTAGGAATATTCGTCCGTCCAAGTACTCCATAACATAAAAAGGAGTACCAATTACGCTTGAATCAGAACACAGGCAGAAAACTTTAGGAACTGGAACTTGAGTGTAATCACCTAATGCTCGAAGAACCTATCAAATCAAAATTTGAAACTGAAAATCATAACCTTAACGTTCTCATTGCAACTGCAATTTGGAAAAGTACATGAAGTATCACTCTTCTTTTTACTTTTCACTTTTTTTATCAGGAAATTGTTGAGGATCGTTGAGAGGGAGTCCCACATTGATTAATAAAATGATGATCATGAGTTTATAAGTAACAAATACATCTCCATTGGTATGAGGCTTTTTGGAGAAACCAAAAGCAAATCTGCAAGAGATTATGCTTAATGTGGACAATATCATACCATTGTAGAGGGATGTGATCCCTAACGGACCCTGATTAGTTGGATTGAGGCAAAACAGTTGTACTCATTGTCAGCTGTATTCACTATAGCTCTTCTATATAAATAGAGCACAGTCGCTTTTGATCACTTAATGAAAGTTGAATGAAGTTGCGATCATTCTCGTTCCGGTTCATTTCTATCCTTTGATGAAATCAAGAACAAAATATTTCTAGCCAAATAAGAAACTAATTAGCACCTGAAACTCCCTTTCGACGGCATGAGCAGACTGGAGTAGCGTCCCCGGTGGTTTCTTCCTCAAAACATACCGCTTCGAAGAAGCTCCGGAAGCAACTTCGATAAGATAAGTCGGATTTGATTGGCCATGTCCGAACTAATCTCCAAAGATGAGAAGAGACAACACAAAAATCAATCAACGCCAATACACTACACCGATCAAATTAGAAAAATAAGAACGCAAGGGGGAAGGGAAACGGAGACGTACCTGAGAGACGCGGAAATTAGATGGGGAGGGAGGAAAAGCAGGAACATTAGCGGAACAGTAATGGAGCAAGGCATTGAGGTCAAGCTCGTGAGCAGGACGAACATGGCCTAGCAGATCAAACGTGCGCTTCGCCATGGTTGCAGTATCAGTAGAGGATTGAGATCACAAGAATCCCGAGAATTCCAATGTAAAATTGGATCAGGTCAAGAAGAAGGACCACGCTAACCAAGGAATGACATCAAATCCGAGGGCAAGAGTGTCACGTCATTGCCCACTTATATCCCGAAGAAATCGGAGATAATTATGAATTTATAATCTAAAAATACTATTTTCATTTGTACAAGTCGAAGTTTGGATAATCATTGGGGGAAGCCCAAAATAAACCTACGACAGCTTATGTTCAAAGTTGATAATATCATACTATTGTGGGGAATCCTTGTTCCTCTAACAAGTTTACGACATTACTTTTCTTTAAATTTTTTTCAACGATTTAATAAAAAAAAAAATTGTCAAACGTGACTCGAGACTCGATCATACATTAAGATTGTCTGTAAAATTCAATTTTCACACAACTTATTCGCCAGGTTAGAACAAGTATCGTACAATCGCTATCTCACTGCTTGACAAAAAAAAAAACACACATGCTATAATTCAATAAATAATATATATTATTAATTTATGCTATATGGCATATTCAAATATTCAAATATTTAAAACAAAATATATTTCTTTCTATTAAAATTATATGTATTAATTTAGAAAAAAAATTATTTTTCACTAAAAAGTGTTATATTTTCAAAAGTTATCTGGAAAAATGCATTATTCACATTAAATAAAATCAATGAAGAAGAGACAAAAATGTTATTTTAAATAAAAAACATGAAAAGGCTATTGCTATTATTGGATGTTACATCAGAGTAATAATATCTCCAAGTTTATGAAAACCAAATGTTTTTGTCATTATAATTGTGGTTGCGACTTCAAACTTAAACAACTTGTTCGCATTAAATTTTGAATCATAGGAGTTTCAATTATACTTTCAACCCTATGCAATAATCACACTTAAATTCTTCGATTTTTTTTTATCTAATTTCTCAAAAAAACAATAATAATATTTTTTTGCACCCGAGTAAAGAAATGATACTAAACCAACCCACATTCAAACAAGAGTGATCGCAAAGATATGACAATTTTCATAGAAAGTATGTAAGTGAAGACACGCGATGTTAAAAGGATTCGTGTTGGTTTACGATCTTCCACTCTTAAAAGTGATAAGTAGGTAAGAATAATCAATTTTTCTTACAAAGCATGCTAAAATGGCTCGTGTTTGTAACAGCCCAAACCCCCCTAACAAATATTATCCGTTTTGACTTGTTACGTATCACCATCGGTCTTACGATTTTAAAATGCATCTACTAGGGAGAGGTTTTCACACACTCTTCGTTCCCCTCTCCAACCGATGTGGAATCTCACACCGTGTTGGTCTCAAAGGATACTGAAAAGACCTAGGTTGGTCAACACTCTCCACTCTTAGAAACAGCTAGCTTGTGAAGTATTGCAAGACTTAAGACGCTCTATTTCTAATACGGACTAATAACGAATTGAACTCTTGATCTCTTGATAAAAAATACGTGAATCAATTGAACTATACAAAAGATCTGTTTAAGAGTGTTACCGATAGATACTAAGATCACTTCTCCATACCATCTCTACCTATTATTTGATTTTCTATCTCAAAGGAGTGTTGTTCATAAAATAAAAAGGGGCATGAAGGCATCTTGGTATCAAGACTAACCCAAATCATACAGACAATATCATTTAGATCGAACCAAAATTCAGAACTCAAACAACGAAACAATCGTAGTTCCAAACAAACTTAAAAAAGGGTTAAAATACAGTTTAAAAGTACCTTTTTCGGGCAGATTTGAGTCACCAAGCTATATATACACGTAGTTTTCGATACCTGGTGAGGCATGGAAATGGGCACCGAGTTCTTCTCTCAACGGCGACAAATTGGGCTAAGAACGAACAAAATGTTGGTAATGCCTCCTATATTAAAGGAACTCTACTATTTTTAGGCCTTTTCATGTCAACAAACAAGACAACCACGGACACCCTTTCAAAACTGCTATAAAATAACGAAGCACAGAGGGAAGAAACCAAGCTTTTCCTTTTACTTCTCTGGCCTCCCCTTGGAGGCTGTTCGATCCTAAAATAAACATACCCAATACCTTTTTTCATAAGTTTCAATGAAATCTGCTTTCAAACAAGCCACTCTTCTTGCCTGGCTATTGTTGGTAGCATTGGTTGCGGTTAACGCCAAATTCTTCGTTGGAACGAACCCGCCTGACCTCTTTCAAAAGATCAATTTCGGGAAGGATATTAGACATCGGAAGGAGACCGTGTTTAATGTTCTCAGTTTTGGTGCTAAACCTGATGGCAAGAAAGATAATACTCAGGTGATTATTGAGAATGTTTTGTTGTTGTTTGATAAGGTTTTGGTGTACCTGATGTTTTGTTGGCTGGTTTTTGCAGAGTTTTATGAAGACTTGGGTTGCAGCATGCCACTCCAAGGGAGCTGCAAGAGTAGTTATTCCTGGGGGTACTTTTTTGATCAGTCAAATAGTGTTTGCAGGGCCATGCGCCTCGACAAGTCCTATCGTCGTTCAAATCGATGCGACCTTAAAAGGAGACATCGACCTGAGCAATTACGTCTCTAATGAATGGATATTGTTTGAGAAGATCAATGGCTTGATAATCACTGGCAGAGGTACTTTGGATGGACAAGGTGATGCTGTCTGGAAATACAACGACTGTGGTATGAATCCCACTTGCCAGAAGCTCCCTGTTGTAAGTACTTAGGCTCTGGCTGCCTTACTATGAACTCACTTTAATGGCTGTCTCTTAAATACTCTTGTGGTTTCCCTTTTCCTTTCTTCCTAGAATTTGAAGTTCAATGGCATCACAAATGTATTCATGAAAGGCATCAGTTCCATCAACAGCAAGGGGTTTCACATGTTCATCACGAACAGTGAGAACGTTCGGCTGAAAAAACTACACATAACGGCGCCAGACGACAGTCCCAACACTGATGGCATACATCTGAGCCGCTCCAACAAAGTGAAAATATCGAGATCAGTCATTTCCACTGGTGACGATTGCATCTCCCTGGGTCGAGGATCAATGAATGTCACCATCAACAAAATAACCTGCGGTCCTGGACATGGTATCAGGTAACTCCCGCATCGTTCGATCAACAGAGGCTTCTCTGCCTGCTACTCTGTCTAATTTGATGTCTGCTATGACAGTGTTGGAAGCCTTGGAAAATACGAAAATGAGGAGGACGTGCTCGGTGTCGTCATCAAGAACTGTACATTAATAAAAACAGATAATGGACTTCGGATCAAAACATGGCCAGACTCACCCCCGAGTGCAGCCTCGGGCATCCTATTCCAAGACATCAATATGATCGACGTCAAGAACCCCATCCTCATAGACCAAGAGTACAGCTGCTCAAAAACTAATTGCCAAAGGCCGGTTCGTTTTCGTCTTCCATTTCTCAATCTCCCCCTGCTTCTTCCAATGCAACTTCTTATCTACTAACCTTGTTTAATCGGTTACGCTATGCAGCCATCACGAGTGAAAATCAGCGATGTTCATTTCATTAATGTCAAAGGATCCACAATCTCTTCAGTAGCAGTTCATCTCAAGTGCAGTAAGCGGTTTCCATGCCAAAACATAGAGTTGTTTAACATCAATTTGAAATACAGTGGCCCTCCAAAGAAATCCTTGCCATTTGTTTCTACTTGTACCAATGCAAAAGTAGGCTACAGAGGAGTTCAATTTCCACCCCCTTGCAAATGATACCCTTCAGGCTACAGTTCAAGCTTCTTCTTCTTCTTCTTTTTTTTTTTTTTTTTTTTTTTTTTTTTTTTTTTTTTTTTTTTTTTTT
>NW_019268536.1:760935-781391 GCF_002738365.1 Cucurbita moschata
TTTTTTTTTTTTTTTTTTTTGCTTACTTTTCTGATATTCTTCTGTGCTTAATTTGTAACATGACATGATTCATAAGTCATGTTACAGTGGCTCGATGCTTCTCAGATTCAATCTAATTCAAAAAACTTTTTGAGTAGCAATTCTATTTCGGATCATTGTTCCTTACAGAATTTACAGAATCAAAAGCCAAACCGGAGAACCTAAAAAAGATTGATAAGCGTATCAAACATAAGAACCCTAAATTCAAGAAAATAGTTCCGATTGTTACATTGTTCATCATTACTTCATTTTCAAACAAAATTAACATGATGCGAAGTTAAATAACTGGCATTCACCAAAGAAAACAGCTAAAAAACTCAATAAAGAAATGGCAAACGAAAATTAAATGAAAATACGACCAGAAACGAACCTTATTGAAATTTTAATTTCAGGTTCTGAAACGAACAAGCTATAAGTAGGAGGAAGAAACTCCAAGTGATTCAATCAATTCATCAGAACATATAACTGGCCAATCCTCCACAATTTCCTGCATCCGAGAATTTCAAGAACCATGAAGCTTTCACCATTTTTGTTCTCTTTTCTTCTGGCCCTTTCTGTATCTGCAAGCAATTTCTCGCCGGACACGCCTCTTGAATCTGCCGACGGTGGATTTGATTCTCTTGCGCCGGAGCCGTCCGGCGAATTTCCTTTGAGTGGACGGGGTGTTTTTAATGTAAATGATTATGGGGCTGTTGCTGATGGGAAGACGGAGAACAGCTTGGTAAATTACTTTTTTATTTTTATTATTATTATAAATTTTCACTAATTTATCTACCAAATTACACCTTTAAATTTTATTAATTTTAAAAAATTGAAATTTTTTTTTTATTTTTTAATTGATATTAGTAATGTGTTGTGACTGATAAATATTTGATATTTGAAAATAAATTACCAATTTTTTTAAAATAATTAAAAAACTTAATCTGCAACATAAAAATGAGGTTTGAATTATGAACTCTATTCGAGTAGCTCGGTTAACCAAGTCAACCCATTATAGGCGTTCATGGCGGCGTGGGAAGAAGCTTGTGCTTTCAAAGGAGACTCCATTTTCTTAATACCGGAGGGCACTTTCTTGGTCGCCGGAGTCACATTTTCCGGCCCCTGTTTCAATAACCTCTCGCCCAAAGTCCTCATTTTCGCCACTTTGATTGCTCCCACCAAACTCACCACCGACGTTTGGATCCACTTCCACTCCCTCCGCCACCTCCTCCTCACCGGCCTCGACGGATCCGCCGTTCTCAACGGCCAAGGAGCCCAAACCTGGTCCTTCGGCTCCGCCTGCCGCCGCCGCATGACTTGCCCCATTTTCACCACGGTAAACAATATCATACCATTGTGGAGAGTCGTCTTATTTTAAACTTTAATATATATTTTTTTTTTTTTTGTTCAAAACAGTCTTTAAAGCTAACAGATGTGTCACATGCGATAGTGAAAGACATAAGCCTAGTAGATAGCAAGGGCTTTCACGTAGCCATGCATGGGTGCGACCATATTCATCTTTATGGGTTTAATATTACGGCGCCTTGGAATAGTCAAAACACTGATGGCATCCATATTAGTAACTCCACCAATATCAACGTTGCCAATTCCCACATCGGAGTTGGTGACGATTGTGTTTCCATTGGACCTGGTAGCTTCGATGTATTAGTTTCGAATATTAGATGTGGCCCAGGTCATGGAATCAGGTATTGTTTAATCCTTTCGAAGTTAATTATTTTAAAGAATTGGGTTGTGAAGCTTACAATGTAATGCAGCGTTGGGAGCCTAGGGAGGTACAAGAACGAGATGGATGTGATAGGAATAAGAGTGGAGAATTGTACCATAAGTGATACTCAAAATGGAGTGAGGGTAAAGACATGGCCGGGAAATTATTCGAGTAATGCTGCTCATTTGACGTTTCAAAACATTGTGATGAACAATGTCTCAAATCCCATTATCATAGATCAACGTTATTGTCCTAACCATTCTTGTGACATGAAAGAGGTAAACTATTTTGATACCCAGTACGATTGATCACAAAGATTGTTACTAATGGTATTATAGCTAGATATCGGGCGGTGTGCCAGCGAGAATGCTGGCCCCAAGGAGGATGGATTGCGAGATCTCACATTGGTGGAAGAGGGGAATGAAACATTCCTTATAAGGGTGTGGAAACCTCTCCCTACCAGACCGTTTTAAAACTGTGAGGTCAAAGTGGACAATATTTGCTAGCGGTGGGCTTGGGCTATTACTAATGGTATCAGAGCCAGACATCGGACGGTGTGCCAGTAAGGACACTAGGCCTAAGGAAGGTGGATTGTGAGATCCCACGTTGGTTGGAGAGGGAACAAAACATTCGTTATAAGGGTGTGAAAACCTCTCTCTAGTAGACTCATTTTAAAACTGTGAAGTCAAAGTGGACAATATTTGCTAGCGGTGAGTTTGGGCTGTTACTAATGGTATTAGAGCCAAACATTGGGCGATGTGCCAATGAGGACACTGGACCCAAGGAGGGTGGATTGCGAGATCCCACATTGGTTGGAGAGGGGAACAAAACATTTCTTATACGGGTGTGGAAACCTCTCACTAACATATACATTTTAAAAGTGTGAGGTTAAAATGAACAATATTTGCTTGTGGTGGGCTTGGACTGTTACTAATGGTATAAGAGCCAGACATCGGGCGGTGTGCAGTGAGGACACTGGGCCTAAGGAGGGTGGATTGCGAGATTCCACATTGGTTAGAGAGGGAAACGAAATATTCTTTATAAGGGTGTGAAAGTCTCTCCAATCAAAATGGACAATATTTGCTAGCGATGGGCTTGAGCTATTACTAATAGTATCAGAGCCAGGCATCAGGGTAGTGTGCCAGCGAGGACACTAGGCCCAAGGAGGGTGGATTGCGAGATCCCACATTGGTTAGAGAGGAAAACAAAACATTCCTTATAATGGTGTGGAAACCTCTCCCTAGCAAATGCGTTTAAAAACTGTGAGGTCAAAGTGGACAATATTTGCTAGTAGTGGGCTTGGGCCATTGCCAGACATCGAGCGGTGTGCCAGTAAGGACACTAGGACTCAATGAGAGTGGATTACGAGATCCCACATTGGTTGGAGAGGGGAATGAAACATTCCTTATAAGGGTGTGAACCTCTCCCTAGCAGACACGTTTTAAAACTGAAGCCAAAGCAGACAATATCGACTTGCAGTGGGGCTTGGGCCATTGTCAGACATCGGGCGGTGTGCCAGCGAGGACACTAGGCCCAAGGAGGGTGGATTGCAAGATCCCACATTGATTGGAGAGGGGAACGAAACATTCTTTATAAGGGTGTGGAAACCCCTCCCTAACAGACACGTATTAAAACTATAAGGTTAACAGCAATACGTAACGAGTGTTGTTGTTTTTTGTTTTATCAGTCATCAAGTGTGAAGCTGAGTGAGATGAACATGAGAAACATCAGTGGAACTTACAACACAAAGTTCGCAGTAAACATAGACTGCAGTTCAATCATGCCTTGTAATAACGTTCACCTTTCATACATCAATCTCACCGCCACTCACCCACCGGAGAAGTATGAAATTGGGCGCTTCAATTGCATGGGTGCTCTCAATACCTTCACCGTTCTTAATTCAACATTTTAGCTTCATTAGGGCTGCGACCCTCCTGCACTTCCCTTAAAATAAGGTCTGTATTCGTAGCGTATTTACATTTTCTAGCGGTGGATTTTGACTTAGATATACAAGTTTTAAGACACATTTTTGTACGTGTCGATCAGTGAAAGAAGAATGAGAGCGTATTTCATCTATATATTTTTTTCTTTAATTTGACTTATTTTATTCCGAGTTTTTTTATAATTAAAAATCATAAATAATAAATCTAACATACATTAAATACTTATTCAGAGTCTCAAAATTAATTTTTTTTTTAATATATATATATATATAATATAGGTTGAAATGGAGAATATAATCTCGTGCTCAATACCGCGACATTGTCCTGTGGAGAGAGTATTCCTCGATTATAAATCCATGATCATTTCCTAAATTAGTCCATGTAGGACTTTCATCATCCAACACCTCCTCTCGAACAAAGTGCGCCTCCCCTTAATCGAGGCTCGACTCCTTTGGAGTCTTAGTCATTTTTTTACTACCTTCGAGGAGGTTTGACTCCTTCCTTCTAGAGTCCTCTATTCGATATTTGAGGATTTAACAATGTATTGTCACGACTAAGTTTAGGGCAGGACTCTTATACCATATTAGATGAACATGACTCTTCCCATGATATTGGATTATTTTATTTTGTTTCCATTAAAAAATGATAAAAACTAAATATTGACCGGCAAGAGTCAGGTCGGTGAGGCTACAAAGAACGCGATTGACGAGAGACTCTTTGGAACCTTGTCCCGCGCCACCGTCCCCATTTCTACCCATCTTCCGCCGCACCTTCCGCTGCCGCCGCCGCCTTCCACTGTCGTCGGATCTATAGGTTGTTTTTCCACCTGATTGCCGAGTCCTTGATCTCTTCCGCTTAGGTACGCTTCTGAAAAGGATAGATCCTTTTTCAATTCTTAATTTGATTCCTTATCTAGGGATTTGAATTCAACTAGCCATGAATTCTAATCTTGGGAAGAATTTCGATTTCGATTTGGGACTTGGAACCTCTCGCTCCAAATCACTCAACGATCAGAAAAACAAAACCCCATCATATTCTTCATACGCTTCCTCTAGTTCTTCGTATTCCTCGACACAGACGAGGCCGGCCTGGCAGCCTAACAAGCCCTCATGGACGCATCAGCCGGCGCAGCCTAACTTGTCCAATCCGCCCTCTTCCATGGTCGGTGATATATTTGGGAAGAGCTGGTGTTCGACGGCGAATTCTGGTTCCACTGCGGCCATTGGAATTGTTGAAAAGAATCCGAATCTGTTCGGCGATTTGGTAAGTTCTTCCCTGGGATCGGGTAAGAGCAATGCGAATGCTCCATTGAAGAATGCTGCTCCGGCTTCGGTGTCGTTGGGTGCCGCATCGAATATAAATTCGTTTTCGATGCGAAATATGGCCGATTCGTTGCCGAAAGCTAGTAGTAATCCGGGTAAAAATAGTGGAAATTGGAGCTTTGATAATCTTAGCAGTAGGAATAGTAATCAGAGTAATACCACCAATATCAAGGCTCCGAATCTTGGAGGTCCAAGTATGAGTTCAACCATCGGCAGTGGTAAGACGAGCTCTAACAAGGATCCCTTTGGTTCTTTAGTTGACTTCGGATCTAAATCATCCGGGAATCTGAATTCAACAAGTAAGAGTCAAAAGATCAATTCAAGCGAAGACTTATTTGGGGATTTCCAGAATGCTTCAAAGCCAAGCACTACAGCATTTCCCTCGAGCGGACCGAGTGGGAGTGGTGTCGGTTTCAAGGGATCAAGTTTTCATTCTGACATAAACCTGGATGGTTTTGGAATGCCTTCAATGGATTTTGGTTCCAAGGTTCAAGATACTGTTCAAACCTCTGTCAATGATCCACTTGATATGCTGTTTAGCTCATCCAAAGCCTCAGCTGGAGGTGCTCCAGTGGCATCTGAAGCAGCTGGAGTGCCGCAATCCTTGGATGCCGATGATTGGGGATTAGATTCAGAGTTCGGGGGAGGTGGTCATGACATGGGTGGTTCAACTACTGAGATTGAAGGACTTCCACCTCCTCCCGCAGGGGTGACAGCTTCTTTGGCAAAGAACAAGGGAGTCGATGTCTACAAGCAGGGACAATACGCCGATGCTATTAAGTGGCTTTCTTGGGCTGTGGTTCTTTTTGAGAAAGCTGGTGATAATGCTGCCATAGTTGAAGTTTTATCGACACGAGCTTCATGCTACAAAGAAGTTGGGGAATATAAGAAAGCTGTGGTTGATTGTACGAAGGTAAAAGATCCAAATTCTCTAATAATCTGCTATTATGCCCCTTTTCGCGCATTCTTTGAAGGTGAAGGTACCATATTAGCCTTACATACCTATTAACTTGGAAACTATGTTTGTATCAACTATAGGCACCCTGAATTCTAGGCCTAAGTAACAGAGACATTAGCTAGAAGGAAATTTGGAGTGGTTCTTTGTTCACTGCTATCGTAGCTCGGTTCTTATAAAAGGGAAAAAAGAAAAGTAACAACTTTATGTAACAGCTCAAGCCCACGCTAGCAGATATTGTCCTTTATAGGCTTTTCTTTCTGGGCTTCCCCGGAAGGTTTCAATACGCGTCCGCTAGAGAGAGGTTTCCACACCCTTATAAAGAATGTTTCGTTCCCCTCTCCAACCGATGTGGTATCTCACACTTTATCTTTGGTGTGTCTCGGTATTTGGAGGTGACACCATAGACATTGTTTGATGGATGGTTAGCTCACTGGAGGAGTTAGCAGACAACTTCTTAGATTATTGGTTTCCAGTGTTTGGTTTTTGCTTTAGATAATATACTCTACTAAAGCTCATGTCTTCTACCGTTCCTTATATGAAAGGCATATCCTTGACTGTGCTTTGCAGGTATTGGATCAAGATGATGCAAATGTATCTGTTCTTGTTCAACGTGCGCTTTTGTATGAAAGTATGGAGAAGTACAAACTAGGATCCGAAGACCTGAGGGCTGTCTTGAAGATCGATCCGGGTAACAGAGTTGCAAGAAGCACGATTCACCGGTTGACGAAGTTGGCAAACTAAAGGTTCGTATCACAACTTTTGTTCATGTAGTTTCTTGAATATAGAATTACACGGGTTCCCTTCATGCTATCTGAATATGCTGGTGGAATGACTCTATGTTTCCATTACATGGTTTGGTTTTGTATGTGTGACCCTTCTGATGTTTTCAACATGCATTACTTGTATTGTTTTGTGATAACAAAGAAAAAACTGTGCTGTGATTCATTGATCTTGTGCTGTGAATTGTGATTCACGTTCATACTCTTACCCGAAAGTTAGATATCTATATCATAGTTTGCTAGTCCTCGTGAATGTGTCTCCCCCTCTCTTTACGTGAGTTTGACCTGCCTTTGACTCCGCTTGCTTCTGACTCCCTATGAGCCATTTGATGACCTGTCTTTTTCGAAGGGTCAGTGGGACATGGGACTCTCAGCTCATGCATCGGATTACCGAAAGAACCAATGCTATCTCACTTCCTTCTATTCAAAAAGGCGAGCTGCCCTTAAACAAAAAGGCCAAATTTGGGGGCTCCTTCCCTATTTATCATTTGGAAGATGCCTCGTCTTTTTTGTTCGAATGATCCCACTGTATTTTAAATAGCCAATCATAAAGGTTATGTCTGAGGAATTGTTGGTGCCTAGGGTAGGGTCGGGCATAAGGTCTTGCTTATGGGTTTGATATCTATATTAATGATTAATTGATATTGTAAGATTCCACGTTGATTGGAGAGGAGAATGAAGTATTCATTATAAGGGGTGGAAACGTCTCCCTAGAAGACGCATTCTAAAATCGAACACTATCTACTAGTGGTGGGCTTGGGCTGTTATAAATGGTATCAGAGCCAGACACTAAGCGGTGTGCCAGTGAAGACGCTGGGCCCAAGGGGGTAGATTGTGAGATCCCAGGTTGGTTGGAGAGGAGAACTAAACATTCATTATAAGGTTGTGAAAACCTCTCCCTAGTATACATGTTTTAAAACCGCGAGACTGACGGTGATACGTAACTAGCCAAAGTGAACACTATCTAGTAGTATGCTTGGATTGTTACAAATGGCATCAGAGTCAGATACTGGGCAGTGTGTTAGCGAGAATGCTGGCCTCTAAGAGGGTGGATTGTGAGATCTCACATCGGTTGAAGAGTAGAACGGAACATTCATTACAAGGGTGTGGAATCATCTTCCTAGTAGATACGTTTTAAACCCGTGAAGCTGATGGCGATACTTAACTGACATTGAGATTGAGCTGTCACAGAACTTTTAGATTTATATTTATTTGGTGTTTGAAGTTAAAAAGTTATTCTAATAGGTAATTTAAGGTAAATAGGAATAATAAGTATTATAAGTCAGTTTAGAAGTAAAACCAACTCAATATTAATATAAATAGTTGTTATAATCAGGTTTTTGTCCATTAAGCTTCAACTACTAAGAAAATGGTAAGAAAATGGAAAGTGTGTGTGGTAAAGTTGTAATTATAAATTTTCGTTGCATCACAGCATTTAATTATACGTTACAAAATATTTTTTAATTACTAAGCTTATATTAAAAAATGTTTTATTGGATCGTACACAGATATAAGTACAAAGTATTTAAAATTAAAGATATGAATGGGATAGGAACAAGCCAGCCTTCTCCGTCCTTATACTTATCTATTTCATTCTCTATTTTCGTAAAATTCTTCATTTAATTACGTGGAGATGGACAAAAATTTTCAATGAAAAATTGATGGAAATCGAATTTCTGTATAATTTTTATCTATTTATTATTCTTTTCAAAAAATAATTATTTTAAAATTTTTATTTTTAATATAATATTTATTAAAATAAATTAAAAAATTATATATTTCGTATATATATTCGTCTTTAGTTTAAATACTATCATTAGAATTTCAAAATTAACTGATTTATTTTTTAGTTGAAAATATATTTATATTAAACGAGATGGGAATATAATCTCGTCCTTGACCTCATTTATGTAGGGAAAAAAGTTTCCCTCTCTCTCTCTCTTCCTCGTCTAAACTGGAAATTATTTTCCTATTCTCGGTGGATCGGCGTAGAGTCTCGGCCCACAAGTAAAATAGACATTTTTACACAGCAAATTTGATGTATTTTTTAAAATAGATTCTAATATTAAATATTCAGTAGACATATTACTTTTTACTACTTGTCTATTCAAAAGATGACTTCACTGAAAACGTTACAAAATAAAGATAGAAAGAAAACGAGAAGAAAGGTAGGCAAGACCTATGGAAAAAGGGTTGGGTTGAATTGGACTATCAACGTCGTTCAGATTGTCGTAGTCACCAATCCAATCCAATGTACGCCCGATTGATATATGTCTATATTCCCCGATATTAAAAGATGCTTGAATAAAGAGAAGAAGAAATGATTTATAAAAAAAGAAAAAGGGAAACGGACGAGAGTTATAAATAGAAAGGAATATATTATATAATATATGGTCAAGAAAATCTGATGCCGATTTGTCGTTTCTTAGTAACTTCTATTTACGTTATAACCGTCGCCTCCTCCCTTATAAATACCCTTTCATTTCATTCTCTACCTCACTCCATCAACATGTGCGGCGGCGCTATCATCTCCGATCCCGTCGTCGACCCCACCTTCTCCGACCTCCTCGGCCTCGACCACGACCTCTCCGCCAATTCTTCACACCCCTCTCAAGGTACACTACTCCCTCTCTGTTTCTTCAATTCAATTCAATTATTGGGTCTTTTTCTTAATCTTTGATTCTTATTATGTTAGTCAAAATTGAGAACCCCGACGGCTGTGAAGAAGCAGCGCCGGCGCCGGCGCCGGCGGAGGAAGTGGCCGGTGAAGTGAAGAAGCCTAAAAAAATTCGCAAAACCAAATACAGAGGAATCCGGCAGCGGCCGTGGGGAAAATGGGCCGCCGAGATTCGAGACCCACAAAAGGGCCTCCGTGTTTGGCTCGGTACCTACAACACCGCCGAAGAAGCTGCCACAGCTTACGACCAAGCCGCCGTAAGAATCAGAGGCAAAAAGGCCAAACTCAACTTCACTCACCCACCGCCGCCGCCGCCGCCGCCACCACCACCGCCGCCGCAACAACATCTCCCACCCAACAACATCCAACCCACCTTGGAATCATTTCTGGGTCTCTACCCCTCGCCCCCGGTTGAACCCTCAGCGGATCCCTGGTGGGTCGATGATCTTATCATATATCAACAACAAAATTTTCAACTCTAAAAATGCCCGAATAAGAATTTCTCCTACCCATAATTAAAAATTTGACAACTAAAATAAATAAATAGATGTCAGATTTTAACGACGAACACATCCATCAACCGAAGAAACCATCAACCGAAGAAATTTGTCGAGTTAGGTTACATGTTTTAGTTACAATCCGGTATGTTAATGAGATAATGTTATGGATGAGACAAAAGTTTATAAAAATTAAGATATTAAATTGGGTGTATTTTTGTGAAGTTTAAAGTTGTGTTGTCGTTATTAACGTTAGATTTGGGAAAGGATTTGATAATTGATAATGGCCCACTAAATAATAATAATAATACAATACTTTATAATAAACCAATGATTAAGATTTATATATATATATAGATTATAATATAATGTTTAATGTTTAATGCAAGTGGGGGAACCACATCGGTTTGGTTCATGAACCTGCTCAACTCCAGCTGCCGACTACTTAATCTAATCCCTTAAAAAGGAGATTTCATTTAGAAAAATCACCAAAAATGACAAAATCCTCGTACCAATGTCAAACTTTAAATAGTGTGTTTTTTTTTGTTTTTTTTTAAAGAATATTTAATAAATAAAATACTTTTTAGTTCTTCGAATAAAGTTGAGAATTTTCTAATAAATTTGGAACAATAAAAATGTTGATGCCATAAATATTTTTAGAAATAAATTAAAGACATAGAATTAATAAATAACGTGTTATTATTTATTAAGTTTTTTACGATATAATAAAATTTTCGATTGTCGATTGTCGATTGTCGATTGTCGGACCTATAAATATGTAAAAATATAAAAAAATACCGATGTATAAAAAAAATTAATAATTTGATGGAGACACGTGGAAAATCCAAATTATGCATGGGATAATGCACTGCAAGAGAGTTGAAGACTTGAATGTACAAAGTTTGGTGTTCAATAGTAAACCAACATTTAATCTGTGGGTGCAACCAGCAACACACCAAACTCCAAGCTAAATATGTTTCTTTTCTAGAAACCTATAAAATTCTAATCTGTCGTGAACGAGACTAGCAGTAGGCTTTAAAGATCCTACATAAATCGGATTGTGTATTGTTTTATCTACTTTAGTGATAATACAAGTATACTGCTAACATATATTGTCCGCTTTAACCTGTTACGTATGGGCGACATAAAACACATCTGTTAAGAATATCTTACAGTCCACCCTTATTGGGGTCCAGTGTTCTTGCTACCATTTGTAACAGTTTAAGTCTATCATTAATAGATATTGTTCACTTTGATCCGTTATATATTGTTGTTGTCAGCCTAATTTCTCTCCCAATGCAACCAATTTAGCAGTGGAAAGAGTTAGGTAATTACCCATAATTTCTTGTTTGGCCTACCTTGTTTGAAGCACAATTTCAAGGTGTTGGACATTGGAGAGGAAGCTTTTCTCCACACGGTACAATCCTAGTAGAAGAAACCCATATGTCTTTTTGCTATTTGTAGTGACCAATTTGGAGACGAAAACAACATTAAAAGTTGACGTCTTTTCAAGTTCATTAGTCAAATGCTTTTCTATGCACTTTTAATCATTTCCACATCTCTTACCTTCTACTTTGCCAAGTGTTCGAAGCCCTCGTCCATGCCCACACCGCTAGCTACGCTCGTAAATAACCATATCATGTACAATTTTGCATAACTCGACAGCTCAACTTGAAAATAAAGAGTTGGGTTGGGTTGGAGTGTGAAACAATTATATGTTGGTCTGATAAATTTTTCTTAACCCAACCCGACTAATGTTTTCCATCTTCAAAGCTATAAATTCTTCGATTTCAATTGCACCGACTAGATTTTGAAGCTAAGTGATAGCTATCTAATTGATATTTTATTTTAAAAAAATTATACCCTCAAATTTAATTAAATGGAATGGACGGGCTTAAGCCCATTTAGATTAGGAGGATGGAACGTGGGCCGCCAATAGCAATAGAAGCGATGGAAGCGCTCCCACATCGGAAAATCCCAAAGAGGGGATGGGGAGGGGGGGCTATAAATAACGTTATTGGGTTAAAATTTAGTTCATCCCGACCTGTCAGGGGGTGAAAGGCGACTGGTCAATGATCGTATAGAGACGACTAGTCGTGCCGACACCTACCAATACGAACACATGGTACATAAGGCGAGCGAGCGCCCACCCTACTTCAGGTGGGGGCTTGCCCGTCAATTTTTGGAAGCCCCTCTCTCATGAGTGGGGGGCTCTATTAAAAATTCTCTGTTTTTAATTCTTTTTCTCTCGTTCTTACCTCTTTCTTGCTCGTCTCTTCAAGTTTTTCACCAGTTTCCACTTTTCATTCTATAAAATCTCAATGATTCATACTTTTTCACGTGAATTATTTAATTAATTATTTTCAATGTATATGATTGTTGTATTTATTTCTTTGATAATTTAGAATACTAATTATAAGCATTATTTAATTTAACACATGTTTCAGTTTTTCAAAAAAATAAAAAATATATTTGTAATGACTTACTAGTCCTTAGGCGCGGACAAGTCAAGTGTACTCTTCAATTATGGTAGGTCAAAGCACACTACACACCAGATGTTATTCGTTTTGGATTGTTATGTATTGATTGTCTATTCGTTTTGGATTGTTATGTATTGATTGTCTGATAGTTTTAAAAGGAAAGGAAAAGATTTCAATATGACTTAAAAAAATATTTCCTTCCCCTCTTTTATTATTAACGGTGGGTTTTAATTAATCATAATTTTTAATATTTAAAGAAGAAAACGTGATTTTTGTGAGCTCTAAATAATTTTTATTTATTTAAATTTTTCAAAATCTACCCTATGATGTGACTTTGTCCACATCAAATATATATTAAAGTTATATTAATCTAATACTCTTAACATTCTTTCTTAACATTCTTTCGGTTTGTATATTAAAGTTATATTAATCTAATACTCTTAACATTCTTTGGGTTTGGGGCAAATGGACAAAATTTAGAGCTCATAAACTTTGACTCAATGGTATGATATTGTCCACTTTGAGTAATAAGTTTGCCTTTGCTTTGGGCTTCCGAAGAGGTCTCATACTCATTTGGATAAAATTCTAAATTAGCCATGAATCGGTCAAAATAATAATAATAATAATAATAATAATAAATCATTAAATTCAGATAAAATTATTACAAAATTATTCAAAACAAAACTCCCCCCACTCTAAAATTTGAAATTGAAGTTACCCCATTCCTCATTCAAAACCAAACCTTTTGTTTTTTACTTCAGAACCATAAAGTTTCCCAAGAAAAATCAGGTGCACAATTATTCAGCAATCAATATTTTCAACCCACCCTGGACCCAATTTCTTGTCCAACGCATCTTTACACCTTCTTCTTTTGTTGTTGGATAACTATAACTTTACACGTTCGAGTCTCAAATTTTTTTTTAAAAAAAGGTTCAACGGTGGTTCTTATTGGGTTCAGTTTGTACCCATATAATTATTATCACCCCCTTTGTTTATGGTTGTATGTCGAATGTCTTGATCATGCTTGTCTAAGACGTGTTGTTCATGGCTGCATGCTCGTTCTAAACCTCTTTTACATGCTTTCCTATTAAATAGGCCTTCACCATTTCATGTTGCGTCAATACAGACCATTCACTAAAATCATGTCTACACCCGTTAGAACTAAAATGCTCCAAATGTACATGAGATGTGACTAGTTGTCAATTCTTTCTACTCTTAATTATACAACTAATTAATATTACCATTTTCGAGCTTAATAAACTTACTCTTACCATAATCGTAAATGAAACATACTAACACCATTTTTTTAATGTGTTTAAATAGTTTGGTTGTGTAGCATTTATGTTTATCTGCTTTGTTTCATTCGGTACCGTTAATAAATTTAATTTTCAATTGGCTAGAACTCAAAACGTGTCTTTTTCACACATTTAGAGACTCAAAACGCTCATACCTTTTGTAGAAGATGGAATTGTTCGTCCAAAAATGAAGAGAATGACAACACAAAAGGCGAAGAAAATTTAGCTTTCGGGAAAAGTGAATAGGCTAAACCCACATTCTTCCTTTCCCAAACAACAAGGAAGTTAGGGGTTAGTCTTTCTCAAATTGTTGTTCGTATTAACGGTGTCCACAAGGTGGGCGGGATGGAGAAGCATCTCTATTATCTATTTCATTTTTCATTTATTTTAGCAGAGATCCGAGAATTTACAGGAATTAAGGTAAATACATAATTTTTATCTTTCAATATAATCTTTATTCTAAAAAATAAAATGAAAATTTTAATAAATCAATATATTTCCGAACAACTTTGATGACATAATACGTCTAAGAACTTGGAAGTGCAATTTAAAATTTGCATTTTGTCTAACAAAAATACCCATAAATTTTTAAATATTTCAATAATACCCCTAAATTTTTTAAAAATTAATAGCAAATTTTCAAAAATAAAAAATAAAAATATATCTTAAAAATATTTATGAACTATTAAATTTTTTAAAAGTTTAAATATAATCGATGAAGGGTCGATAAATATTTTTATTGTATATATATAAAATAAAAAATAAATAAATTTTTTATAAAAATAAAAAAGCATTAATAAAACTTTTTAAAGTTTAAGAGTATTTTTATAATATATTATATCTTCCTCATGGGTTGAAACAAGATGAGGTAAATATCCACGTGGCAAATTTAGAAATTGTTTATTATTATTATTATTATTGTTATTTGGTTTCATTCCATATAACTAAATACCAACTGAATCCACTATGAAATGAAAAGTAACCAAAATTATGAACTCTGCCCCGCAAGCGCTGCCTCTTACTTCTCCCTTCTCCCTCTGAACTGCTCCATCTTCTTCTTCGTCTTCGTCTTCGTCTTCAATCTCCATTTCAGTTGAATCTTGATGGCTCCTGATTCCGATTTCAAATCCGATTTGGCCGCTGAAATCTGCTCGTTCTCCGCCCGTTCAGTCTCTTGCCCTCACCGCCATGTTTCCCGCCCTTTTCTCGATTGGTATCGCCTTTTCGGAGTGCGTTTTTTTTTTCCCCATTTTCTTATGGATTTTTGTTTGTGTTCTTTGTTTCTTTTGTTAATGGATGATTCTCATAGGTCGAACAAGACGCCGGAATCGATTCTATTCGTCGGAGATATCTTAAGCTTGGTGAGTTTCGCTTTTCTTTCTCTCCCGAGATCGCTATTTTGTTTCGTTTTGTTTTCTTGAGGAATGTGCTTTGGATTTGCAGCTCTCCAACTTCATCCAGACAAAAATGCGCACCCCAAGGCTGAGATTGCCTTCAAGCTTGTCTCTGAGGTTCGATTCGATTCGATTCATTTTCTTGGAAATACAAATTTCTGCTATATATGTTTGTTTGGTTCTACAATTTTTGTTTCCATGGCGATCGATTACTGTTAATCTGGCATTTGATTTTCTTAATAATCATGTACTGCTCATGAATCTTGATGATTATGAATGTTACTTGGAAATTACGTCTAGGTTAAGAAATGTGAATGAGGGATTGTTTGTGTTTGTAGGGCTACGGTTGTTTAATTGATAATGTGAAGAGAAGGGCATTTGATTTGGATAGGATGAAGAAATTTTGCCCTGATTGCAACACAATCCCTTACAGAAATTTGAGCTCTGCTAGAAATTCGAATCCCTTGAATCTGTTTGAGAATTGTTTGAGGGCTAACAATTCCAGAGAATTTTCTCAACAATTCAACAACTCACCTGATTGTTTGATGAACAACAGCAGGTTTCATCACAGAAACCACAAAGAATCCCCAATCTTCAACCCATCTGATTATGTATGTCAAGGCTACCCCCATTTCCGAACCCGAATCCACCCGAAACCGCAGAGTTATCGATGTTTTAGAACTGGGAATTCATTGAAATATGAACAGGGTAGAGGGAAGTATGAGTATCCAGTGTTTGAGATGAGTAGATCAGAGAGGTTTGTATGTTCAAATGTTAACAAATCACATTGGTGGTGACCTGACTTCCCATTGATTGATTGAGTAAATGCGTTCTTCCAAGAACAAATTAGCTCTGTTGTTCTTGAGGATTTCAAATTAAAGCAAAATTCCCAATCCCTTTTGTTATGTGTTCAAAATTTGAATGATGGAGCTTTCTCAGAGGTCAAGTCAAGGTGATTGTAGAGTTGTTCTTAGATGGGTCTCATAAAAGTGATGGACTGAAAGACTCAGTTCAGGATTGTGGGGCACCTTTCTGACCCACTTCATTATCAAACTCAAAATCCCATCATTTTCTTCTTTTTATTATAAAGTCGTTTCAAGAATTTTCATGGGGAGGGAGCGGAGCAAATTTCTTTCTATTAGCTAAACAGAATCAAATATGAAATTATATTTCTTATTTAACCCTGCCAAGCTTTATATACGCGTATACATACATATATACACACATATATGTATAGTTATTTTATATTTTTGTTTATGTACTTCCTCCCTTGTGATAATGGTGGTTAAAATAGGTGGGGGCGTGGAGCTCTAATCCATGCTTATAAAGTTTTAACTTTTATAATCATTGTAACCGTCCAACGGTATAGGTTATTTTACTATAAAGAGGTTTCTATATCCTTGTAAATAGTGTTTCGTTCATCTCTTCCATCGAAATGAGATTTCGCAATCATGGAAACTAAATTGTGATTACGTTGATTTTAATTAATTTAAAAGGAAAAAAGAAAAGAGAATAATAGAAACAATTATAATATATTATATTCTTGTTGCAATTTAATGCTGAAAAAAGAAAACAAATTTGAGTTGGGGTTTGAAAGGAATGTTTACGGTATAATTAAGATTGTGATGTTTATAAAAACAAGACAAGCGGCGGTAAGTGCCAAAAGGCACTAGACGAGTGACCACTGACCAGACATAACGCTTGAACTGAAGTATTAAATTCGAGAAATCTAAGAATGTTTTTTTTCCTAATTTATTTATAAGATTACAGAGACTTGTAATCAAATTTGAGTGTCAGAATTATTAAAAATGGACTCTCAATATGCTTCAAAATAACTTCCCATTTGGGTGATTGTCAGAATTATTATATTATATTCATAAACTAGCGGTCAGATATAACAACCAAAAATTAGTTTTTCAAAAGACTTCATATCAACAAAGATATGTCTAATGTGGGTCTCTTTTCCAACCATACTCAACAGTAAACTCTATTTAGGCTATTCGAGTCATTGACCCAATGTAATTCATGTATACTCTTATCTTTTTACTAGACGTTTCGACCTAGATAACAAATCAATTGTTATTGACCATAAGAAACTAATGAACGGAAAATTAAAAGAATTGGTCCCATTGAGAATTGATGTTGATTTTAGAAGAGAAAAAGAAGATGGTGGGGAGGATGCCAAACCGGCACATGAAAAACAAAGAGGTAGGCATTGAATTGAATGTGTAATTTGGAGGGTTTTGGAGGCCCCAATATTCCCATTTCAAAAAAGAAGAAAGAAGCTTAGATAGTGAAATTTCCCTAATGAGGACAACAAATATCACATACCAACTTTGCTTTGCCCTTTGATTGTTTTTCAGTCTCTATCACTCTCTCTCCCTCTCCGTTACCCTTACTTCTCCCTAACAACGACCTTGAACTTCAAGAGAGGTGATTGTGAGATCCCACATTAGTGGACAGTATGGCAACAAAGACGATAGGTCTCTAGTGGGTGGATTGTGAGATCCCACATCAGTGAACAGTGTGCCAATGAAGACGATAGGTCTCTAAGAGATGGATTGTGAGATCCCACATCCGTGAGTAGTATGCCAAATAAGACAATGGGTCTTTAGGGGATGAACTATGAGGTCCCACATCCATCCGTGAGTAGTATGCCAAATAAGACAATGGGTCTTTAGGGGATGAACTATGAGGTCCCACGTCCATCCGTGAGTAGTATGCCAAATATGACAATGGGTCTTTAGGGGATGAACTATGAGGTCCCACATCAGTAGGCAGTATGCTAAAGAAGACGATAGGTCTCTAAGGGATGGATTGTGAGATCTCACATCAGTAGCCAGCATCAAGGACGCCGGGCCTCAAGGGAAGTGGATTGTGAGATCTTACATCAATGAACAGCACGAAAACACTAGACCTCAAGAGGATGGATTGTGAAATTCTACATCAGTGGGTTGCAGCAAAGACGCTCGACCTCAAAAAAGTAGATTGTGAGATCTCACATGATTAAAAAGCATAATAAAACATTTCTTATAAAACTTCTCTCCAACACGAGATAGGTTTGAGCTATTACAAAGTTCTATTTTAGGGTGATCTGAATTTAGGGTTGCCGTAGTGACATGTGGGTATGTCCCACCAATCAAAACTGCCTGTCTTTGAATGAGCTTAGACTTCATCACTCCATTCAATATTATATATATATAATTATTTATTATAATAAACTCTATTTATTTTCCACCTTCATTATTTATAATTATTTATATCATACGATCCTTCCCCATTAAATTCAATCTTGGCTGCTCCAACTCCCATCAATATTCATTCAAATCGTATAATCTTTCCGAACCTGACATCATTAGTTGACTCTTCTTCGTCGACAACTAGCCAGTAGTTATCGAACGGGACTTCCTTGCCTTCGGCCTAGTTGCATTGTCCTATCCCGCCCTTTCGGACTACCTTTCTTTAATATGGTCTAGTGACTCGTGATTCAGGCAATCCAATCTTTCATGTATAAAGTGGAAGCTCGAAAAAATTTATGGATTCAGACGGTCCGTAAATTTCCTTAAAATTAGTTTTAACTTATACATATTAAATAATATAGCATTAAAAAGTAATTTAATTTTTTTATATGTTAAATAAACGACATGATAATATTAACCGTCACATATTTTTTCTATTATTTTAAATTAAAAAAAAAACACCAAAAACATTAAATACCAATCAATATATTTATAATATTAATAATTGGAAACCTTTAACAGCAAGCACATCCAACAAAATTCCAAAAAAAAAAAAAAAAAAAAAAGCAGTACATAATTGTGCATGTGCTGAGGTGTTTGACAGCCTGTGACCTGAGTCATCAGTGACCCACCGCCGCCGCGCCCGCCGCCACCACCGCACATCGGGATCGTAACGGTCTAACTTTCCGGCGGACAAAACCCTTTTTTTTTTTTTTTCTTCATATTTTTCTAAAATTCCAACATTCCGCCGCTCTAAAGAATAAAATATAAATAAAATAATTTTAATTCTAAATTAAAAAAAAGAAGGTTAATTTTGGATTAATTAAATTAATCACTTGGACTGACCTCATTAATTAAAAAAAAATGGGAAAAAATTAAATTTAATTAGGTGGGTGCGAGCTTCACCTAGCTGGCTACTTTTAGAATTAAGTAAAATATATATATATAATTTTTTTTAAAAAAAAAAAAAAAAAGAGAAAGAGACAATGGAATGGAGCCCAAATACGGACAACAAATAATACAAAAAATAATTCACTCAAAATTTCAATTCCCTCTTTAATTATTTGGAATATTTTATTTTTATTTTATTATTTACGTATTTTAGGTAAGGTATTTTGTTCCTAGTAAATATTTTTATTTTCTTATTAAAATAAAATTTATTTGCTTTTTATAAAAATATTAATAGTCATAAGAATATGTTCCTCCTTATCCATCATTTTGTCAAACCACCATTGATTGATGCAAATATATTTTATATTTTTATTCAATTATGGTAAAATTGTCCTAAATTTTATTCCTCAATCTCGTTAGTCTTCGCATAATTCTTATATAGCGATAAATAGCTGATAGTAAAGAACATGGGAAGACGTACAATGAATAAAATGCCCGTTTTACTCGTGGAACCACCAGGGTTTTGCGAGACCCGCCCCAACGAAGAGAGGATTTTCAATTTAGACGGAGAATCGGGGAGGAAGAGAGAAACATTTTTTATCTATTAGATAAATGAGATTGGGAATAGAATTATAATCTTTATTTCCCATCTCGACCTACTTAATATATATATATATATATTTTTTTTTTTTACTATATTAAAAAATAAATTAGTTAATTTTGTGTTTCTTATCTCGGACTTAATATAAATATATTTTCGAACATACACATATATATATATATATACTTATTTTTGCTATATTAAAAAATAAATTAGTTAATTTTATGTATCCCAGCTTAATATAAATATATTTTCAACATATATATTATATATATATATACTTTTTTTTTGCTATATTAAAAAATAAATTAGTTAATTTTGTGTCTCTCATCCCCACCGACTTAATATAAATATATTTTCAACCCACATTATATAATATATATATATTTATTTATTTATTTATTTATTGACGGTATTAAAAATTAAAAATAAAATAGTTAATTTTGAGAATTTAATTTATTTTTAATTTAAAATATTAATAAATTATTATATATGTTTTTTTTATGAAATATATTGATTTTTTGAGTTATAGTAAAAATAATAAATAAATAAATTAAAAGACATAGTAATTAAAGGTGTGGAGGAAGAAGATGTGCTTTTTTTTTTCTTTTTTTTTTTTTTTTTTTTTTTTTTTTT
>NW_019268536.1:781966-789600 GCF_002738365.1 Cucurbita moschata
TTTTTTTTTTTTTTTTTTTTTTTTTTTTTTTTTTTTTTTGGGGTTATTCGTTAGTGTGTTTGGGTTTGTTTGTTGGGTGATGTGGTTGTGTCAAAGTGATTGATGCCAGGCTGGCATCTCCGCTATCATTGATTCTGGGCCCCACCTCCCTCCCTTCTGTCATCCCACATGCACTCCTCCACTCCAACGCCTTCCTTTCCTCCTCTCATTCCCCTCCACCTGTCATCCCTCTCCCCCAATTCCACCCCTCCACGTGTCCTCTCTTTCCTTCTCATTTCTCCCCCCTTCTCCTTATCACTTCCTTCCCACTCCTTACATTTTTAAACTTCTCGGGATCGATATGTCTACGTTTTCATACGTTCGATTAACATATCGTTTAATTAGTGTTTGAATTATTGTCCCTTTTAATCGTTTGTCATGATCCTACTTGTTCAAAGCGTGTTACCTATAACTGCATATCGGATATCCCGAACATGTTTGTCGAGGACGTGCTGTCCATGACCGTATGACCGTTTCAAACACCTTTTACTTGCTTTTATTATGAGTGTGTATGACCGATCACCAATATCATGTCTATACTTGTCAGGGCCAAAATGTACTGTAGAGAGATGTGACTAATTGTCAATTGTTTCTAACTAGGTTATAACATACTTGCTTTTAGATTGTTGTCAATGTATATTCATTAATGAAGCAAAGCAATGGCTAGATCAAGAAAAACGAACTCTTACGAACCCTCTACCCGCACACGTCTAACCGGCTGGCTCGTATGGTTCATGGTTCCACCGAGTCATAACGATTAGGTTAACATGATATGTGGGAATGGAGTGTGGAAAGCCTGAAATTTGAGTACAAAGGGACACACAATTCATTCTCGATCTTCCTCTAATGGAGGGCCGTTTCAAACAATTTTGTCGGCGACAAACGTTATTAATCATGTTCAAAACACAGGGTAATCCCCAATTAATACCTTTATTAATCAAAAATTCCCCTTCTCCAAGCTCAAAAAACCAAATAACAACCCACAATTTGTTCGCCCCAACTTCGCTTTTCTTCTTTTAATCCTATACCGTCCTCGTCTGCTCCCGCTCGCTCGCTCGCTCATTCCTTCCTTTTGTAAGTTCTTTCATTTTGGGTCTGCATTTATATCATCAATGCTTATAATCCAATACCCATTTCCCATCTCTATCTCACTTTCTTTTCCTTTTGCGTTTTCCGGCTACAGCTTCCTCTCCCTCGCCGATTCCGCCGCTGTTTCCCCCATCTCCGGCGGTGTTTTGGAGTTTGCATCTCGTTTTCTTTTCTTTTTGGTCATTGTCGTCTCTGGCTTTGACCAATGAGGAGGATGCTAGTAAGTACGTTTCTTTTTATCTGGGTTTTTTTTTTCTTTCCCCCTTTTTTAATTTACACACTTCTTGAATCTATTGCACCCATATGCTATTTTCTGATGATTTCTGGAGAAACCCTTTTCGTTTTTTTGTTCTTACCCTTGTTTTCATTGTCTCCCTGCATCAATTTGCCTCGGGTTCTTGCTTTTTTGCTCTGTTATTTATGATTCTTTGCAGATGGTCCAGGAACCCTTTTTGACTTTTCGTGATTTGTATTCCTTCTCTTCCTCTGTTCTACTTTTCTCTCTCTCTTTTAACATTTCCCCTTGATGTTGATTTCCTGGCAGGTTTCAATTCCCAGATTTGATGTTCTTCTGCATTTTGTTAGTTTCATGCTATTGATTTCTGAATTTGAGGCTTCAATCTTGCTCTGATCTGCTTTTCTTCTTGTGTTGGTGTTTTTTTTTAGTAATTTGCAATAAGTAGCATCAATCTCTTCATCTTTTCGTTTGCTCTCTGCTTGAATCTGCCAGTTTGGGGATCTGTAAACGTTTATCTCAATGCACGAATGCTTACTTTTCGTTGTAATTGGTTGATTTAATCAATTCATGGTGCTGCCCTTAAGTTTCTTTTGGTTCTTAATTTAGGTGGCATTGCTGTTGTTGTTGCTACAATTGAGCAATGCTACGAAGATAGTCGGTGAAGAGCTCGAGGTCGTTGGACAGTGCGATTCTAAACCAACATTAGATCCAAGACCACACAGTGTGTCGATCTTGGAGTTTGGCGCGGTTGGAGATGGAAAAACTCTCAATACCATTGCTTTCCAAAATGCCATTTTCTATCTCAAATCCTTTGCTGATAAGGGTGGAGCTCAGCTTTATGTTCCACCTGGGAAATGGCTCACTGGAAGCATTAATCTTACTAGCCACCTGACCCTTTTCTTGGAAAAAGGTGCTGTGATTCTTGGCTCTCAGGTATGTTCTTCTTCATGTATGAATCAAATTGAGATGTTCATACAAGCTGTTGTGTTGAAACACATTGATCTTCTCTTAAACAGAACCCTTCCCATTGGGAGCTTGTCAATCCTTTACCTTCGTATGGTAGAGGTATCGAAGTTCCCGGGAAACGATATCGGAGCTTGATAAATGGTTACAATTTACAAGATGTTGTGATAACAGGTTTGTTGTTCTTCGAACCCTCGATTTAGAATCTAGTTTTCGGGAATGCAGTTCTCTGAACGAGTATTATTATGTTGATTTTCGATGTTCTAGGTGATGATGGGGTCATTGATGGACAGGGTTTAGTTTGGTGGAATTGGTTCAGCTCTCATTCCTTAAACTACAGCCGCCCTCACCTTGTCGAATTCGAGGATTCTAAATATATAGTTGTTTCAAACCTCACTTTTTTGAATACTCCTGCATATAACATTCATCCAGTCTATTGCAGGTATGCTATAACAACTAGGATTCAACCTTTTTATATGTCTATATGCTGATTGTGAGAGAATCCGTCTTGAAATATAAGTTTTTCGTGTGCAGTAACGTCTATATTTACAACATCTCTGTCTCTGCACCTTCGGAATCTCCCCACACGGTCGGAATAGTCCCAGGTTTGTAGCGTTTTTTCAGCGTCTTTATGGTCATTTTGTGTGACTACTGTTGATGGCTCTCTCTCTCTGGCTGAATGGCGTGAGTACCATTGAGAATCTCTCCATTTGCCTCTCGTTCCCACACGCACATACACACCGACACACCACACAGTGCTCTAAGAAAACCAACGTCTTCTAATAAAGTCCCAATACACCAAGTTCCTATATTTCAGGTCTGAGATCTATTATGGTGATATTGTGAGAAGGGAACAAAGCATGCTTTATAAGGGTTTGGAAACCTCTCTAGCTGACACGTTTTAAAACCTTGAGGGAAGGGAAAGCCCAAAGAGGACAATGTCTGCTAGCGGTGGGCTTGGGTTGTTACAAATGATATCTGAGTCAGACACCGGGGGATGTGTCAGCAAGGAGGCCGAGCCCCGAAGGGGTGTGGATTAGGGGGAGGGTCTCACATTGATTGAAGAGGTAGTGAGTGTCAGTGAGGACGCTTAGCCTTGAAGGGGGTGGATTGTGAGATCCCACATCGGTTGAAGAAGGGAACGAAGCATTGTTTATAAGGGTGTGGAAACCTCTCTAGCAGACGCGTTTTAAAACCTTGAGGGAAGGGAAAGCCCAAAGAGGACAATATCTGCTAGCGGTGGGCTTGGGCTGTTATAAATGATATCAGAGCTAGACACTGGGCGATGTGTCAGCAAGGAGGCTGAGCCCTGAAGAGGGTGGACATGAGGCGGTGTGCCAGCAAGGACGTTGAGCCCCAAAGGGATGTGGATTAGGGGGAGGGTCCCATATCGATTGGCGAGGTAACGAGTTCCAGTGAGGACGTTAGGCCTCGAAAGGGGTGGATTGTGAGATCCCACATCGGTTGAAGAATAGAACGAAGCATTCTTTATAAGGGTGTGAAAACCTTTCTCTAGCATATACAATTTAAAACCTTGAAGGGAAACCCGAAAGGGAAAAGCCCAAAGAAGACACTATCTGCTAGCGGTTGGATCATATTTAGAAAGTAGGATTCTGTTGGGGGTTTATAACACGTAGTGGGATGCCATCATGATCAAACGGATATATCGTGGGACGAAAATTTAGACATACGTTACACGAATTCCATTAATGATCATCAATCCAAGAATTACGTGATTCATTCGTTCTCGTTTCTAATCAATAAAGTGAAGGTATATTCTTTTCTAAACAAAGTTTGATTGATGTTTCCAGATTCCTCTGATCATGTATGCATTGAGGGCAGCAACATCGCCACAGGATATGATGCCATTGCCTTGAAGAGTGGTTGGGATCAGTATGGTATCGCCTATGGCAGACCATCTAAAAACATACACATTAGAAGGGTCCACCTTCAGTCCTCTTCAGGTTCTTCCATTGCCTTTGGTAGTGAGATGTCTGGTGGAATCTCTAATGTTCTTGTGGAGCATGTGCAACTCCACAACTCATCCACTGCCATTCAATTTCGAACCACCAAGGGACGAGGAGGTTACATTAAAGGAATAGTCGTTTCCGACGTTGAAATGGAAAACATATCCACGGCATTCAGTGCCTCCGGTCACTTCGGGTTACACCCGGACGACGAGTTCGATCCTAACGCTCTTCCAATCGTGCAGGACATAACCTTGCAGAATGTGAGAGGCTCAAACATTAAAATTGCTGGAAACTTTTCTGGGATTCAGGAATCTCCCTTCACTTCAATCTATTTATCCAATATTACATTCTTAATCAGTTCATCTTCTTCGAGTTCTTGGATCTGTTCAGACGTTTCTGGCTTTTCGGACTCTGTAATCCCACCGCCCTGTTCTGATCTCAGTCATCCATATTCAATTTCTTCCTCAGCTGCCTCTCCTCTTCTGAATTCAGCTCGAAAAACTGCTGTTTTATGAAAAAACCCTTTCGATCCATGGTTCAACAAATATATATTTCAAAACTTTCAACCATTTCCTTTTCCAAGTCGAGCCAGATTCTTTCAAATAAAAAACCACATGTTGCAGTCTGCTGATTTATTTGTACAGAGTTCAATTTCTTCATTCACGTGTAAGGAAATTTTTGGTAGTGATTTTACAGGTCGTTCGGTATCGTTCGTGTTGCTTCTTTAAATTATTATTCCCCCATTAAGAGCTTGGTGCATTTGTAAGTTCACTGTAAATTGTTCATTTGTTGTGAAGGGCTGAAAGGATAATACTCTAGTTGATGTGAAAAGCAATTCATGTGGAGCCAAGTGATTGGAATAAAGGGATCTTGGTAACACTCTGCTGCTTGTTTAAGTAAATTAAGTTGTCTATGTCTTTCACTGTTCTTCACATGTTCTTCACATGTTCTTATTGCCTGCACTAAACTAGTCTTGGAATCTGATACTTCACTGGGTTTGATTCTTAGCTCTGTTTTTTTCATTGTATTATGATGTTTTCCATTTGAGATATCAGTTTTGGATTCTGGGTTCTGTTTGATTCAGTGATTACATGAGCTTTTGTTTATCAAAATGGCTGCAGAATTTGGTTCTGTAAACTTCTGTCAGCTGTTCTTGCCTTAAAAATTGTTTAAACTTTACATGATTATTCCCCATGTCGCCTTTACGAGAATGTTCTTCACCCGGTTTTCGGTCTACCTATCACCAAAAAGGTGAGAATTTTGGGAATCTGATTCTTCCAGCACTTCGACGTTGGGAATCTCATTCGTTTTCCCTTGCTTGTTCATCTATCTTTACATTAGATTGCAGGCGTTTGGATTCTCGTCGCTGAAAATCGACGTGATATTTCCATTGTAACTGCTTGTTCCTGTGTTGTAATAGTCTTCATTGTAATGCTCTGTTCTTTGGCTGTAATGGGTGGTTGGCCGTTGAGGTATGTATTCAGAATTACGCGACGAGGGTCTGTGGCACGTCGGTGGGCGGACATACTGTGTAACGTATGACGATGGTTTGTATGTGTTGTAGCAGTGTATCACGGTTGCTGGCTGCGACATTGCCCCTTCTGGGATGTTGTGGTGGTAGTTGTGGCTAGAGTTGTGTGGTTGGTGATGGTGGACTACTTGGCCATAGCTTTGCTCTGGTGGTTGCTGGTGGTGAACTGCTTGGCTGTAATCAGGTGGCTGGTTAGCCATGTGGTTGTGGTCGGACGGTTGGCCGTATTCCGGTGGCTGCTGGTGGGAGATGTCATGGCCGGGTTCTGTTGTATATTGCTGGACATAGCCATACTCCGGTGGCTGCTGGTGGGTGTTGTCTTGAACCTGTCCTCCGGGTTCATATGACCCATAAGGCTGCTGTGGCTCTTGTTGGGCGTTGGTTTGATCATATTGTTGTGCCTCACCGACCATGGCCATGTCATACGTCTGGGCAAGGCCTTGATTTGGTGAATAATTGGGTTGTTCGCCGCCCCCGGCCAGCATATAATCCGGTGGTTGGCCATCAGCATCCGCTTCAGCATCGGAACAAATGGTGGCGGTCTTCCTGGTTTTCTTAATGGCCTTCATGATTATCTCGGGATCAGCCCATCCAATGATCGTCAACTTCTGCTCGGGAATGTCTATGTTGATATCATAAATACCTGCAAACGAACACGAAGAAAAACTGATCAAGAACAAGAAAGAGAGAGAGAGAAAAAAAAAAACTCCCTTTTTGTTTGCCTCACCATTGATTCCGTACAATGCTTTCTTGATCTTCTGAACGCACCCATTACAGTCGATGCGGACCTTTATCTCGGTAACCTTCGGTTGCTACATAAAATCCAAGCACCCTCAAAACCCATAATGGAAATGTATATCGAAATAAGAACAAGAACAAGAATAAGAATACCTCGAGCTCTGGAACCATTAGCGGGCGTGTAAAGGGAAAAGAAGCAAGCGAGACCGAGAGATTGATTATAAACGAAGAAACGGAATTGAAAATGCGAAATAAAAAGAGAAGAGAGCTGGGAATATTTAAAAGCAAACCGACCATTCTAGAAAGAATACGAAGAAGAAGGTGTTTCTGCATGCATGGCGAGTCCAAGTCGAAAAGATGGTTCATTCTTACCTATCCATTTCTACAACCATCCATTGCTAGCTAGTTAGCTTGCACAAGCCCGGCTCGCATGTGTTACGTTTAGCTTGACACGTTTGAAGCAATCAAGTTCAGTTGGTTTTCATCTAAACGTATGAAATGGTACAACTATGAGATAAGAACAACTCCTCTTATCACTTAGTCGTCGACCGAAAAGGTAATTATTCAAAAGTGTCTTTTCTTTAATCGATTCGAAGATGCCAACGCTTATGTTGGGGAAATTTGTATATATAATCAAAGAATTATTCTAATCTATTCACAAGCGTTGTTACGCCTATTTAGAGGTAGAAATGTCCAATATCAACAATAGTTCTTTTATCAAAACTCTGGGTGAGATCTCACATCAATGGAGAGGGGAACAAGTGCTAGCGAGGATACTGGCTCCAAAAGAGGGTGGATTGTGAGATCCCACATCGATTGGAAAAGAGAACAACTCATTCTTTATAAGGATGTGGAAACTTTTCCCTAACAAACCCGTTTTAAAAATTGAGAGATAGCTCAAAAAGGACAACATCTATTAGAGGTGAACTTTCAATTTTCTATTCAATACGATCAGACTTCTCAGCAATATAGTTAACAAGCTACATTTGAGCGTTAAAAATGACAAAAAAAAAAAAAAAAAAAAAAAAAAAAAAAAAAAAAAAAAAAAAAAAAAAAAAAAAAAAAA
>NW_019268536.1:790110-791527 GCF_002738365.1 Cucurbita moschata
AAAAAAAAAAAAAAAAAAAAAAAAAAAAAAAAAAAAAAAAAAAAAAAAAACATATGAAACCAATATATATTGACACAAATAAAATTGAAAGTTTAAGACGGTTAGAAACTCGTACGATATATATATATATATATATATAGATAAGAACGTAGGAGTATATTATACAACGTAAGATAAAGTTTAGGGTTTTTTTTTTATTAATATAATTTAGTATGTTTAAATGCGAATAATTAGTCACATCAACTATATTACTCTATTTTTTTAGATTTAAATTATTAATTTATTTTAATAATACTATATCACACATGGTTTGGAAAATAAATTAAAGAAGCCTTAACTTTGAAGCTTTGCTTGTGTTAGTCAGAGAGGAAATTAATTTAAATATAATAAAATAATATAAATATTTGAGCTATAACTCATTATTTAATTTTTATCCTTATCCGTGTATCAACAAATATAAATATAAATATTAATATAATTGGAGGGCACGTGGGCAGTGCGGCCCATTAGAGGGTCAGTCCGGCCCATTAGAGGGAAGGTGGGGCAGTCCGGCCCATTAGAGGGAAGGTGGGGGCAGTGCGGTCAATTAGAAAAGATTGGAGGAGAAAAGAGTAATTTGAGGGGGGGGATACCCCAGAGGCATTACGCAAGGGGGGGAAGGAGTAGAGAAGAAAGGGAAGGGCATTGGAAAAAGGAAATTAAGAATGTGGAGGCGTCTGGCGTCTGGACCTAAAAATCTCTTCCCTCCTTCTAATCCAACCAATCCCCTTTCCTTCCTTCTCTCTAATTCCAAAAAATAGGGCTAATTTTTACCCTTAACAAACCCCTCTGTTAGTTAATCTTCCTCCTTCCACTGCATTTCGCAAAACCCTAGTTTCTCCTTCTTCTTCTTCTTCTTCTTCTTCATCATCATCACTGTTTATACATACCCTAGACCTTTTCTCTGTCTCGTCTTTGCTGTTTGTTTCTTTGATTCTTTCTTTACTTTGTTACAATGTCAGTCTCCGGTGGGGTTTCCATTGCCCGAATCCGTGGCGAGAATCGTTTCTATCATCCCCCTGCGATGCGGCGTCGTTTGCAGCAGCAGCAGCAGCAACAACAACAACAGCAGCAACAACAGCAGCAACAGCACCAGAAGCAGAGCGCTTTGGATTCTAAGGACGCTGTGGCGGCTGCTTCTGCTAGGATCGATGACTTGGAGAAGAGGAGTGAGTTTGATGAGTGTCGTTCTTGGTCCACTCGCTCTGATTGCTCTGTTTCGGATCGTGGACTTGCTGATTCTACTAATTTGGATCGCTTCTTGGAGCACACTACTCCTCTTGTTTCGGCTCATTGTATTCCGAAGGTAAATCATTCGATGGCTCAAGCTAGTCTTTTTTTTTTTTTTTTTTTTTTTTTTTTTTTTTTTTTTTTTTTT
>NW_019268536.1:791683-827505 GCF_002738365.1 Cucurbita moschata
TTTTTTTTTTTTTTTTTTTTTTTTTTTTTTTTTTTTTTTTTTTCCTTCATGTTTCTGCTTTGGTTTTTTAGGTTAATTGTTAGACGTGGAGTTTTGAATTTGCTTGCTGGACTTAATAACTACTCATTGTGATGGAAATCGACATTTGTTTGTATGAACTAGTGTTATGTTTGTAGAGAGCAATTGATCATGGTTCTTGCATTTATTAGGTCCAAGAGATGTTATGGTTAAGTTGGTTAATCTTGAGGAAGATGTTGGAATCTTCCCTTCGTTTTATGTTAATGCTCTTGGTTTTTTTCTTTAATAGATTTCTTTACTGTTATTCTTAAGGCCCCTCCATCGTCCCTTTTGTGCTTCTACATTGTCTCTGTGGTCACTATAACTTTAGTGTTAGTTTCTTCTTTTAATTTCCATATTTTTTGCTTCACTATGATATCGATTAAGAAGTTGTATACGGATTCTAGCTAAGTTGCTTTTCTTTACAACCTGACCTTACTTCAATTTTTCAAATCATTAATTACTCCTGTAATTGGCCTTTTCGGCCCTCATCAGACGAGGCTGAGGGGATGGAGAACTCGTGAAGTCCCAGAGGCACTTCCTTATTTTGTGCTCGGGGATCTTTGGGAATCTTACAAGGAATGGAGTGCGTACGGTGCTGGTATCCCTCTATTGTTAAATGGTAGTGACTCAGTAGTACAGTACTATGTTCCATATCTGTCCGGCATTCAACTCTATATCTATCCATCAAAGTCCTCTGCCCTAAGGTGACAAATTATCCATATAACACCATGTTCTTATTTCTATTCAGTTCATGCAACATATTTTGTTAACTTCCCTTCTAGTTTCATGGCCTGAGATGTTTTTCAGTGTATTAAATTTGATAAGTTATGCATCTATGTGGTTTGTTTAGAAATGATAAAATTGTCCCCGACTATAATTTTGTTTGAGATATCAGGATTTGCTTAGATTACATTAATAGGAATGCTAGCTTCATTCTGACGACAGTTGATTGGATTACATTATTAGGAATGCTAGCTTCAATTAATATTGTCCAGGATCGTGCAATATGTAGATCTTTTTAATATTTACTTTGCAAGGGTGTTATTGCCTTTGGATCTTCAATTGGGTTGAAATGGGGAAAGGTGGAGTGCCTTTTTATCTTGGGAAATTGTTCATATTCCACACTTCGTATATGGTTGCTTCCTTGTTGAACACATACTTTGGGTTTAACAGTATTAATACTTTTCCTTATTAGCCATTTATATTTTCTAGATTATGTTATTTAAATGCCTTATTCTAAATTATATTTGCATTATAGATTTATTAATATGGAAATGGTGTTATTGTTTTTTGAGCTGGTAAACGTGGCAATGTCATGGGTTTTCTGGGAATCGTCAATCGGTATTATTACGGGTGCTATTTACATTAAGTGTTGTCTGCAATTGGGTACACGGGAGTGGTTAGTGAATTTGTTATTTTATATTGTGTTTTGTAGTAGAAGGCGTGGTACAGATAGTGATGCTGAGTCTTCAAAGGAAACAAGTAGTGACGGAAGCAGTAATTGTGGGGCAGAAAAAAAAACCAAGGCCAATCTTCAGGATGAGTGTATTCAGGACTCAAGTATTTCAGGGTCACAGAGAGCTCTTCAAATGAATACACCTTCTGCCGAGTCATCGAGTGATGAAAGTGACTCTTGCTACCATCATGGTCAGCTTGTATTTGAATACATGGAGCGTGATCCACCATTTTGTCGCGAACCATTAACCGATAAGGTTGGCGTGTTTTTATTTGGCTTTATTACACCCTCCCTCTTCATTTTAACTAACATTAACTTGCATTCAACAGATCACTATCCTTGCATCCCGTTTTCCTGAATTAAAGACATATAGGAGCTGTGATTTATCTCCTTCCAGTTGGATTTCGGTGGCATGGTATGTTTTGTCTCCTCTGGATTACATGTTATTATGATCGAATCTTTCAATCTGACATAGTTATTTGTTCTTTGAAGGTATCCCATTTATCGGATTCCCACAGGTCCAACTCTACAAAGTCTTGATGCTTGTTTCTTGACCTTCCACAATCTGTCAACAGCATTTCAAGGTATTTCCTCATCATTTTCTTCTGCATATAAATATATATGTCATCAAGCCATTCTTTGTGCTATTTTATGTTCTGCGTGCCTTTTGTTCAGTTTAGTTTAAAATCAGAATGTATTGCTTTTCAGTACAATTGATATCAATGGCTACATTCAACTAGTTAAGTACTATATATTCTTTTATCACATTTAATAACTGTATTATGGAAAAACATCTGCTGTGACTAGAAGTCTCGAGTATTTGTCAATATAGAAAAAAAAAATGAAGAATTGAATTTTTGGTAATATTGTTGCAGAAAACCTAGGATAGTGTTTATTTCTTAGGAAAAGCTGCAATATGCCTATTTTGTAATAAAGTCATAGTCTACCATTGGCTTGTGCTATTAAGATTTTCATAAATTGCTTTTATAAGAAAGACGTTCATAAGAAGAACATTATCAAACGGGCAATCATGGCGTGTGTTTTGGAGCAGGCATCAGCTCTGATGGTTTGCAATTCCAATGGCCAAGAGTTAGAGAGGTGTACACTGCGGATTGCCCTCTCAAACTGCAGTTGCCAATATTTGGACTTGCTTCCTATAAGTTCAAACTTCCTTTTTGGAATTCGACTGGTACCGAGGAATGTTCAAAGGCTCAATCTTTGTGGCAAGATGCTGAATACTGGCTTAGGTTATTAAACGTGAACCATCCTGATTACAGATTTTTCTCATCTCATAGCTCATTCGGGAGATGATAAGGAAGGATATTATGCATGATGCATTAATGTGAGGGGATTTAAGTCCAAAGAAACTCTCTTCTCCTGAATGTTGTGAAAGTTTATATGGCATCTTTGAGGGTTTTTTTCTTTTTCTTTTTCTTTTTTTGAATTTCTACTTGACCATATAAAGGGTTTTGTACAGGGAGAATGATGTTGATAGTAACATTGCGGTTGATATGGGGATTGGCTTTAGGATAGTTGTTATTCTGGGAACGTCAATCCCCTATGGTATTAGTCTATTCTTCCATGTGTTGAGAAATGAGTGATGATCGGAATATCGGTGGTTGTGGACAGTGGAGAAACTGCTGTCAAGAACAACACCTCCATTCTTTTTTTTTTCTTTTTCTTTTTTAACTTTAAATTGTGGGTTAGATTTGTAACTTTCACTGGCTCCACTATAATGATGAAAAGTATATCTAGTATGTTAACTACAATCTTTGCTGCATTAACAGAGTATTCAACAGTTCATGTGGTAATGTAATTGCTGCTCTGCTTTAAATCTCTGTTTTGCAATACATCTAAATCTGCTTCATATGATTTGAACTACTGTTAGGCAGCATGTTTATACTGTATTGTCATATTAGTTCACTTTCTTTCCTAGCTGTGATTCCTTTATAGATATGTTGAACTTTGCCCCCCTTCAAAGTTTCAAAAGTAGTGATATCTAAACAAATAGACTTGCATCATTGTCATGGTGTCATGTTTAGGAGTTTGGAACTTAACAATGGCCCACCAGGTTTGAGATTGATATTTGAAGTTAGTGTAGGGTGGAGGTTTGGACTTCCATTTAGGTTGAATCTGGGCTGTACCAACCATGTGCATAATTCTGATTTGAATACTTGTCCATGTGAGCTGAATTGTACATTTGGTTGCATTTGATTGTGTGTGTTTAACAGGCTTTTAAAAATGTTATAAAGCATTTCATCTGCTTTTAGAGAACTTGCTTGTTTACCTTTCTTCCAGTATGTTTAACTGCTCTGCTTAAAATTTTCCTTTTCAAAATGGCATGTCAAATGCAATCTTAGTTTGAAAGAGCAACTTTACTTTTATCTTCTTTCGTGTTTGTGTTCGTAGGTTGATTTTCCTATATATCTCAAGTAATAAGGCCATCTTTTGGAACGGTCATACTCGAAAGAGAATTCAGTATTTTGTGACGAATTGTCAATCCACCTCCCTTCTCCAATCTTCAATCAAACTTGTGTTTCTCAAGCACCGTGAAACTACATTGTTCTACGTCCAAAAGATAACGATGTTAGTGGTTGGGCAAACCCTATCGTCTTGCATTTTTTTTCTTTTTTCTTTTTTATGGAAGGTTGAGATCAAGTTCTTTTTCAAACGTTTCATGGATTTCGCAGATTTGAAGACCCTATCAATACTGGTGATAGGTCTTTAATTATCTTTTCTCCTATTTTTATCAATAAATTGTGAATTTCTTCTTTCTAAAAAGGAAAAAAACCTCATCCAAATATAATAAAAAGGATGCACTTGAATATTGAAATAGAATGAATGTAGGAAAACTTGGGTGCCCTTTATGAACAAACTATTTGATAACACTAACAGGGTGGAATTGATATTAGCTTTTATTCTATATTTCTCTCTCTTTATAAGTATACACAAATCTCTAGGCTACATTTATTCATGAATAGATTTCTTTTTTTTTTTATATTAAAAGTACCCTTACAAACATAGTTCAACTAGTTAATATAAATATCATAAACTAAAACGTCGAAGGTTCAAATCACCAAACTTCTAGAACAAAAATGGATCCTAATCTAATTGATAAAATATTTACATATTTCCTAACCTAATCGAAATTGTAAAATAAATTATCTCATTGTCAGTACAAAATAATATATATATATATATATATTATAATTTACCCTGTTAACAGGTGGCTCTCGTAGCTCAGTTGGTTAGAGCACCCGTTTAGTAAGCGGGAGGTCTTGAGTTCGACTCTCAACGAGAGCAAATATTTATTTGTTCATTTTTATCCGACCTTTTTATTATAATAGTTCCATTTGGTGAGGCCCAGGCCCACATGAATAAATTAATAATTGAGTTGGAGGGGTAATGCATGGAATTATCACAAACATTACAACACTAAGAAACTATATTCTCTCTCATGATTCATGAAGATTCCCCAAATCCCTTCTTGATCTTTGCAAACTTAGAGGAGGAGAGAGTTCATGGCAGGCAACCCAATCATACCTCTTCTCCTCAATTTACCTATTCTCTTGTGGGAAAGCAAAACGAGTACCAGCAAAAATGTTAGGTCTCAAACAATAATGGATTGTGAGATCTCATATCTCACTGTCTCAATTGTTGGAATCTCACTCTCTCAATAGAAGAATGGATTGTGAGATCTCATATCTCACTATCTCAATTGTTGGAATCTCACTCTCTCAATTGGTACGAGATACATTGGTGAAATTAAAACCAAACCCATGAGAGCTTACACTCGATATAGACTATCACACCAATGTAGAGGACCATTATTCCAAACATATTTCTCATAAACAAGATAATAAAAAAATAAGTTCCAAAACTAGGAGAAGACCCACAAGCCACCAATGATAATAATGGAGAAAAAAAGGTGAAAAGAGTTCTAACTTTACCCCATGTGAATTATGGCCCACGTCCCAATAAAGATAAGACCTGAGTCATCTAGCTCACTTGGGTTGAAGCTTTGCTAGTTCGAGTAAGATCACGTATTTAATACCAATAGTCAAAGCTATATTTAGTCACTTAACTACATCACCACCAATATACTTTACAAAATTGCTATGATCACCCTGCAGCTTATTCATGATAACACAATTCACTTAAAATATGTAACGAATGGAAACGGTTGAAAATTTAAAGATATTGTTGAAATATTTTTATTCCGAATATTTTTAAATTTTTATTTAATGATAAGGGATATATGGATACGGATGAACCCAAAAAAGTCCCAAAAGGAAAAAAGCTCACGTTCACACGTAGGGTTCTGTCGTTGACGTGGGCTTTAAAGCACCTCCAGATCCCTCTCCAAATGGACGGCTGTGATGCAAAAAGAAAAGTACTAAATTGTCATTTTGCCCTTTTACTCGAATAAATAAATAAATAAATGGCCCTTTTTTATATGATAATTGCATTTTGGGCCCGCCCAGATGCACCGACTTAAAATTTTAATAGACACGACCGCGTTGTGGGCGCACGTGCGTTGGAAGTGGGCCTAACAGTGATGTAAGACGGCGGAGCCCAGCCCAAATAGTTCCACTTCGGCCCACTTTTCTTTTCCGTGTTATCGTGGGCCCCCATCTCGCCGAATTAGATCGTCCCACGTGTCATCTTCAAATATTAATAATTTAATTTTTAAGATTAATTCGAAAAAACTAAACACATAATTTAATTAAACCATTATAATATTTTTTATAAACGGATAATTCATTTTATTGTATTACTATTTCAAGTCCAATACGTTGTTGTATCCCGGCGGATATTTCTCTTTCTAACCATACAATTACTCGATGGCTCGTACTAACTGGGAGTCCTATTACACCTAAGACCAACTTCAATTCACTAAACCGAGGTTCATCTCGTGTAGTGATTGTGGACTCGTACAAGGATATTGAGTAGACGTTTGATGTATCAGACTCGACCCTATCTTTCGGAGCATGCATTCTCATCTGTGTCCAACTGATTCGGTAAGCTAGGTGTCGGTTGAAAAAGATTCCGCTGAAGCAGATGTGAAAAGAACGTAGAAAGTTGGAAGAAGTGGATAGTTGCCACGTGGAAAATGCAAAGTGGGTAAGTTTTGATCCGAAGTAAGTGAAAAAGAGGATTTGGAATTTAGTCAAAGTTGCATTAGTTGCCACGTGGCATGGTTGTCCTAATCACCTGAAATCCAACTAAAAGCACTGCACGCGGCTCCCACTTTCTTTAATACTCGCGCCCGCGCGTGGCCGTCTCTTCTCAAAAGCACAAATCTTCATTTTTTTTTAATTAAAATTTAAATTAAAAATGGTAATTAAAAAAACGTCTCTAATTTTTAAATTTTATATCATATTTTTTAACCAATTTTTATTAAATTAAGTAAATAAATAATTTAAGGATTTATTTATTTAGAATTTAGAAAGTTTTATTGAACGAATTTTATTGTTAACTTTAACATTTATTAATATAAAAATGGATTAAAAAAAAGTGTATTTTTTATATTTTCAAGAGATTATATGAATTACTGTTGCTTTTATCAATCATTTAGCATATTCCTAGGAACTTGAACTAATAAAATAATAAAATAAAATAATAATTACAAAAAATTACGTGGATAACACTTTATAAACCCTAATCTATCTCGAAATTACCGGGATTAAAATCGAGAACGTAAGAATAAGAAACAAGATTGAATTCATTTCAAATTATTTTAGTAAGAATTGGGTCTAAAGACAAATGTATTATATCTTTACGAGCTAGAAAGTTTCGGGAGTTACGTAAGTCAAGGATAAAGATAAACATGTCTCATTTTCCGTGGGGCCGAGTAAAAAAATATGTAGAGGACGAAGTATATATTCTAATATCTGACAACAGAAAAAAGACGAAAAAAAAATCAACTTGAGTGTAATTCAACTAAATTCTGATTTCACTTAAACAACGATCACATCTGAACTCTAAACAATGACATGACATGACTATAAAACATACAGTTTTAATACTTTTAACGAAGACAAATTCTCTTTGAACGGATAAAATCGTAAAAACGAGTTTGTTGGGGTTTATCTATATCATATGGTAGATAGATGTTGACTAACGACGAAAAGAAGAAAGAATACTCTCATACGTCAAAGATGCTTCCTTTTAGGTAGCCATCAAAATTTGGAATGAACGCTTATCTTAATTAAGACGTTTATGGTCGTTCTATTTTAATAGTAATTTTGTTATCTCTTATTTCTACGAAGAAAAGAGATCTCATACTGTCTAAGTGTGGAAATCTCTCCATAGCAGTAAAGACAACAATATCTACTAACAGTAGACGGGAGCCGTAGACGGGAGCCGTGGGTTAACTCTAATCCTAGTGGAGTGGAGCTGGGTCGTGAATAAAATACATTACAATAAACCAATGAACCACGAGCTCCTAAATAACAGAGAAATCGAGCACCAAGCAGAAACTGGGCTCTTCAACCGCTCTGCTCCAATCGCTCAGTGCTGTATATAAAAATTTCCGTTTCAAACGCCGATTTTCCTTATTCTATCTCTGATTTCGGCTAATTTTCCCGAAGGGTGAAATGCAGGTATCTCGATTTTGGGTATTTGTATTGATTTCATTGGTTTAAGATTTGGGGTATTGAAGGGTAAATCTGAATCAAGTTGAGGGATCGATGTCTACGGCGAGTTCGAGCTCTATAAGGAAAGGCGGCGAAGCTGTTCCCGACCAGTTTCCGATCGGGCTTCGTGTTCTTGTTGTGGATGATGATCCGACCTGTCTGATGATCTTGGAGAAGATGCTTCGTATTTGCCGCTATGATGGTAAAATTTCTCAATCCCAAGTGATATGATTGTTGTTTTTAGGTTATGGAACCTTTGAATCTGTGTTATTCACTTCGTTTCTGAAGTACGCATATGCGATATGGTAGTTTGTTGGGTCTGCTGGTGAAATTACTGCTATTTCTGATATTGGTTTGCTGCGGTTTCCTTGTTCCTTGAGTTTCAATTTGAGATTTGAGTGCCCTTTTGGTACTTAGGATTGGGATATAGTGTAACGACCCGATTCTACGTAGGTTGGAGAGGAGAATGAAGCATTCCTTGTAAGGGTGTGGAAACCTCTCCATAGTAGATGCGTTTTAGAATCGTGAGGCTGATAGCGATATGTAATGGGCTAAAGTGGAAAATATCTGTCAGTGGTGGGCTTAAGCTGTTACAAATGGTATTAGAGCCAGACACCGGACAGTGTGGCAGCGAGGACGTTGGGCCTCTAAGGGGGTGGATTGTGAGATCTCTTATCGGTTGGAGAGGGGAACGAAGCATTCCTTATATGGGTGTGGAAACTTCTCCCTAGTAGATGCGGTTTGAAACTGTGAGGCTAACGGCGATTGTAACGACCAAAGCGGATAATATCGGCTAGCGGTGGGCTTGAGCTATTATAAATGGTATTAGAGCTAGACACTGGGCGGTGTGCTAGCAAGGACACTGGGCCCTTAAGGGGAGTGGATTGTGAGATCTCACATCAGTTAGAAAGGGGAACAAAGCATTCCTTATAAGGATGTGGAAACTTCTCCCTAGTCGACGTATTTTAAAATCGTGAGGCTGATGACGATATGTAACGGGCTAAAGCGGACACTATTTGCTAGCGGTGGGCTTGAGCTGTTACAAATGGTATTAGAGCTAGACACTGAACAGTGTGCTAGCAAGGACGCTGACCCTTGACGCTGGCCCCTAAGGGTGGTGGATTGTGAAATCTCACATTGGTTGGAAAGAAGAACGAAACATTCCTTATAAAGGTGTGAACACTTCTCCCTAATAGACGTGTTTTAAAACTGTGAGGTTGACAGCGATACGTAATAGGCCAAAACGGACAATATCTGGTAGCGGTGGACTTGAGCTAGTTTGTTCTAATTTTGACTCGTTTGCTGTACTCTTCTGAGTTGCCCATGTTTGGATTAGGGAACATGTTTATCAGGTTGTCTGTCTTTTAAGACACCGGAAGCTGTGTTATTAACGAACAAGTTGTCTGGTTTTTGAGTGTTTCAGTAACGAATTGTAGTCGAGCCGAGGATGCATTGTCTCTTCTCAGACGATACAAAAACGGGTTCGATATCGTTTTAAGCGATGTCCACATGCCAGACATGGATGGATTCAAACTTCTGGAATACATAGGATTAGAAATGGACTTGCCTGTAATCAGTAAGTTTTCAAAATACTTAATACTGAATGATGTAGCTTAGCTTGATCAACTGGTTCCTAACGAGCTGACTTATGTAGTGATGTCGGTGGATGACGGGAAAAACGTCGTCATGAAGGGAGTAACTCATGGTGCTTGTGACTATTTAATAAAACCTGTTCGAATTGAAGCGTTAAAGAACATATGGCAGCACGTTGTTCGTAAGCGGAAGAATGAATGGAAAGACTTGGAGCAATCGGGATGTGTCGATGATGTCGTCGATCGACAGCAGAAAACTAATGAAGATGCAGATTATTCATCGTCTGCTAATGAAGGGAGTTGGAAGAACTCAAAGAGGAGGAAGGAGGACGTAGAAGACGTCGAGGAGAGGGACGATTCATCGACCTTAAAGAAACCGAGGGTCGTTTGGTCCGTTGAGCTCCATCAACAGTTTATGGCTGCTGTTAATCAACTAGGAATTGATAGTATGGATTTTTCTCTCATCTTCTCTTGCATTCATTTAGTATCTGTTTTTGCTAACCTTTGTAAATTACAGAGGCTGTTCCGAAGAAGATACTCGAGTTGATGAATGTCCCTGGACTCACTAGAGAAAACGTTGCCAGCCACCTTCAGGTAAGGATCGCTGACCGTCTCGTTCGTTTTCATGAGCGTTTATCTATAACTAGGCTGCACGTTTAATGTATAGAAATATCGTTTGTACCTGAGAAGAGTAAGTGGAATCACACAACACCAGAGTAATTTAAACAACACGTTCATGAGTGCCCAAGACGTGTTTGGCTCGTCGTTGAACGGTCTTGATCTTCGAACTCTCGCTGCTGCTGGTCAGCTCCAGCCACAAAGCCTTGCTACACTTCAAGCAGCTGGATTCGGTAGGTCTACAGTGAAATCGAGCATGCCTATACCTCTTGTAGATCAAAGGAACCACATTTTTAGCTTCGAAAATCCGAAGTTGAGATTCGGTGACGAGCAACAGCGACATTTGAATGGTAGTAAATCGATGAATCTACTTCATGGAATCCCAACAACGATGGAGCCGAAACAGCTTGCTAATCTGCAGCAATCGTCGCAATCTCATGGGAACATGACAATGCAAGTTAGTACACGAGGAAGCCAATCTAGCTCTCAACCACAAGCTAGAGCACAGATTCTCAAAGAAAGTACCCCAACGAGCGTAACGAGGCTTCCACCGACATCGCAGCAGCCAATTTTGCCGAATGGAAAGGCCAGTGGAGGGTACAGTGTAGTTTCACCAGCTGCAACAATGTTAAATTTCCCCGAATTGCCTGGTAATAGTTTTCCTCTTCAAAGTACCCCAGGAATGTCGAGTGTCGTACCAAAGGGAAGATTCCCCGATGACGTTAACTCGAACATTAAACGATCGGAAGGTTTTGTGCCAAACTATGATATGTTTAGGGACCTGCATCCTCAGAAGCCCCATGATTGGGACTTGCAACATGTTGGTGTGACGTTTGATACGTCTCAAGGTAGTCTCGACGTTCCACCCTCAGCTTTCGCTCAACAAGGGTATGCTGCCTCTAGCCAACAAAATGGACAAAACAGGAACACATCTACCGCAGGCAAGGCCATGTTCTTGTTGGACGAACGAAGTGACAATGGGAACGAACAAAGTATGAGCCAACAACTCGACCCTCGTTTCGTCGATGGTTCAGTGAGAGTCAAAGCTGAAAGAGCTCCTCATACGAGCAGTCAGACCGACCTTTTCTCTGAACACTTCGGTCCAGAGGACCTAATGAGTGCAGTTCTTAAGCAGGTTAGATCGCAGTATCGTCCTGGCATTCCTAAGACGAAACTCGGGAAGTTTAAGGTTGTTTTTATTAATGATGTGGTAAATGTTTTATTTGACAGCAACAGGGAAGCATTGCAGCAGCTGAAAGTGAACTGGAATGGATGTTTCATCATAACACTCCTGTTTAGAATGTTGCTTTAGCTTGCAGGCAGACCATTTAGACAGATCATTGTATATGTGCAGATTCTTTCCACTGCTTCCTCGGAGAGACTAGCTCGAGTCGGCTATTACTGCCGTGTTCTTGACGCACGGAATCGAGTTTTTTGATGCAGTTGCAGGTTTTCGAATCCCCTTTATGACTAACTTACTGAAATAACACGTTCGAAGCAAATGCAGTTCACTTCCATGTACATATTTGGTTAGCCTTCTGTGCTCGTAAAATTTTGAGATTGTCGTTGATACGTCGTTGCTAGTGATCTTTGTCTTTCAGTTTCAGCCATTTTCTCGTTGTTTTTTAGGTATATAGGCTCGAGTTACATATACGATAGTGATTCTCGTGTTGAAAACTTGCTGCATAATAAGAAAGCAATGAGATTTGTGCACAAATATAGACTCTATCCAATATTTACCTCAACAAACTGATAATATAACAAACACTACAAAACTTCAAAAGCTCAAGAAAATACAGGCCATGAGAATCCCTCAAAGAATGAAAAAATGAACAGCAGCTCCAACACGATGTGATCGATCCCCGTCTGGCTATTGCTGTATGAACAAGAACACGAATCCTATCATTAGGATGCTCGGAATGAACCGAGCTAAGTTTCTTCGGATGTTGTTGGCAGGGAGTATTTTAGGAAGTAAGCATTCCTCCCCATTGAAGAACACCTTGGTGGGGAACCCATCTCCGGCAGCCATGTTAAGACCTTGTATGTTCTTCTTTGTGAATGAGATTACAGATTGCTGTTTTCCAGGTACGCGCAGATCCTTAGCTGGGTTCACTCCATCTGTTTCTCCGACGAGATAGTTTAGTCCGGGATGACCCTGCATAAAGATAGTACTGTTCGAACCATCCAATTCCAAGGTCGTTGCGTTAAACGAGTACATTGCCTGGAAGCCAGGTGCTGCTTTGTTCATCTGAACTGCAGCAAACCAATCTGCAAAGCTCACTTCGCCCCAGTTGAAGAGAGTGATCCTCGCACTCCATCCGTTTCTATAATCGGTATACAAATGCCAGTTGATACTAACACCGCAGTTATCCGAACAAGGCATCGGGTTCGGAACCGGGAAATGTTTAAGACCAGCCCAAGCAACAGCCATAGCAGTCCTATTCTCAAAAGGAACAAGAAGAGCTTCAGCTGGGAGTAGCATTGCAGGGGAGGTAGCATTACATGTACGAGCAGAGTTAAGCGAGCATCCACAAGCACACGTTCTGCACGGGATGACAGATTCATTGTAGTACGACGAAAACGAAACACAGCACTTTGGGATGTCCTTCTTTACATGTGTAATATTGCAAACAATCTGCCAACTAGCCACAGCAGTCGAATTCAACAGTAAACCACTCGAGTCAGGGAATTCGCTAGGACTTACTCTCACTGGCTGACCACATTTATATGTCGGGTTAAGAACGCCACTAATCTGCCAATTTTGAGGTGGTGTAATCTGAGATCTATTAAGATCTGGTGGCATTTTAAACACTTGTATCTGAAATGCAGAAACCGACTTGCTCGGGTCCATATGCGATGGCAAGATCGTCCCATTTCGACAACAGAACGGGATCGACCCGAGAGTGGTGTCGTTAGCCTTAGTTGGAGGTAAATCAACAATGGTAGGCCTTCTTTTACAACTTAACACATTGAAAAAGTCTAAATCCCTATAATAAGTGCCTTGTCTACCAAAAATGCATTCAGTAAAATCAACAACAGAAGGATAAGCACCTTTCATTGAATAGATAAACTCATCCCTCATCCAATCCCAGCTCAATTTCCAATAATCAAGACGACCAAGAGGATTGTGGTTAGAAATTGTGACTTGTGCCCAGTAACTTGAATCATATGTTCTTGTCACATCATACATGATCGTTAGATCACCATTTTGACGAGCTAAGAACTCTTCACTGGTTGTGATGTTTGTTTTAACGCGTGGATCGGGTGAGCAACAGACGTGCATTTCACTCTTTCCTGATATTTTGTGGAATGAAATTCAAAGTTGCAGGCAGAATCAAAAGAAGAAGAAAGCTTCCAAAACCCCCAACAAATGAAAACCCACCAAGAACTAATCGAACTCCCAATCATAAACATACTCAATGTGAAACTAAGCAGATACCCAGATTCTAAAATTTAGCAACTACTCAGGAACTGATAAGAAACTACGAAAAACTGAATAAACCACCAGAATCTAGCATTGTATAAACAAAATTGCTAAAGCATAATGAGCAGAAAGAAACCCAGATTGTGTAAAATCTTCCAACAACTGATAAGAAACTGCAGAAGATTTGGAATAAATCACTGGAATCTAGACGGCGTGGGGTTACCTAGTGTTAGAAATCACGACTCTCCCCGATAGTAGGATATTGTCCAGTTTAAGTATAAGATCTCTCTACCATGGCATGATATTGTCTACTTTCGCTCCAATGACTTTTCTTTTGATTTTTCAAAAGGCGTTCGTACCAATGGAAATGTATTCCTTACTTATAAACTCATGATCATTCCCTTGATTAGTCAATGTGAGAGTCCCCAATAATTCTCCCCTCGAATAAAGTATACCATAGAGTCTCTCATGAGTCCTATGGAGCCCTCGAACAAAGTATATCCTTGATTCAAAATTTGAGTCACTTTTGACTACACTTTCAAGGGTCTCAACTTCTTTGTTTGACGTGGCTAGGTTAAGGGTAAGGATATGATATCATGTTAGAAATCACGACTCTCCATAGTACTATGTTATTGTCTACTTTTAGCAAGCTCTTATGACTATACTTTTGATTTCCTAAAAGACTTCACATCAATGCAGATATATTTCTTACTTATTACTTATGAACTCATGATCACAGCTAAGACGAGTAGAATCGGGCTAGAAACAGCAGAAATAAGGGATAAATCAGCAGAAACCAGAGAGGCAGGGGGGAGTACCTTGTAGAATTGGCTTGGTGCAGAGATATCCATCATTGGCAAGAGATATATTGGAAGGCATCGGATTATTCGGAGGGGCAACCCCAAATTGGGTCCCAAGTAACTTGACTTGGACCTGCATCTGAGTGAAATCCCCAGCAGTTTCAATGGCCGTCTTCAAGTTGCTCATCGGAAAACCACCAAAGACGGTCCCATTACCAACGTTACCAGGGATAGAATTACCATCGGCGAGGACGGCGCCGGAGGCCGAAACCAAGAACTCATCGTGTTGAAACCCTACAAAAACCTTCCAAGACTTGAGCTCCTGAAGACCGTTGTTGAGAATCGAGAGAGTGGACTCGAATCGGTACGGCTGGCGTGCCAGAACTGTGAGATTTGGGGGAAGCTTGGCTCCTTGATTGAAACTGTAGGACAAGAAGATGCCATTGCAAGAATCGGCGGTGGGAGGCGGAGCTTTCTCAGTTGGCTGAGAAATCGAAAATGGTATGGTCGTTAAGATGATTAAGAAGATCAGATCGGTGATGGCGATGGCGACGGCCATGATTTTGGGCTTCTGGGGTTCTGTGGATTTGAAAATAATGGCGGTTTCTGAGCTGTTCAAAAGGAATTCGGCAAAAGGCACGAACTAGTGGGGACCACTGTCCGTTGAAAACAGTCTTTTTCTTGTGTTCTTTTCCGTTATTTTTCAAAAAAAATGAATCATGGAACAATTTAAGAACCCTAAATTGGAGTCCACCTTTTGATTAGGATTTTGCGATTATTACAAATATACCCTTTTCGTCGTTTCGCTCGTTCAATTAGAGTAAGTTGTTTTGCTTCTTTATTTGGGGTGACGTCCTCCAAACCGTTCTTACGCTTCTCTTCAGTCACATTGCTTTCCATATGCAGCTACAACAAAAATTACAACATCATTTACTGAGCCATACGTCGAGATTGTAATCAAAATCAACAACTATTAAATACAATGAACTAACAGTAATTTGTTATTAGTGATCAGCTGAGTGGTCTCAGATAACGAGGTTGCAACAATTTGTTTCTAACAACCAATAACAGTGGTTGTATAAAATAGGCTGTATTAGTCAACGATGGATGGTGGCAACAACCATGATGGTTTCGGCCGTGGTGGCAATGGGCAGCTATAAGTGAAGGTAACGAGAGGGTATTTTGGTCATTTTATTTTATCATAAAATTTAAAAAGGGACTTATGAAGATGGTACACCAGAGCCCAAATTAATTTGGGCTTGCAGCCCAATCAGAAAAACATTCTATATTGTCTTAGGGAGTCGTGTTCACGAGGATCTTTGGAGGTACGACCTCCACGTAACATTGTTTACAAAATATTTTAAATAAAACTTTTAAGTGACGATCTTATTTTTACTAAAAAAAAATAAATAAATAGGATCGTTTAAAGGTCGATCAAGAATATATACTTAGCAGACAACTAAACTAAAACTCGAACATAAACTTCCACCCATGGAGTTTCAAAATGTTAGGGTGTGGCCCTCGAACCGAGAAACCAAATAATTATTTTTGAACGTTTTAAACCGTTACAAATTTTAAAATAAAAAATATAAATGGTTCCTTTTTAATTCAATGGTTGGTGCCAAATTGTCCCTTTAGGAGCGTAGTTGAGTTGGTGAGTTGGGACCTAACGTGTCCTTTTTTGTCATTTCACTTTCAAATAATTTCTTTAACTTGTGTTGAGACAAATTATAATGACAAAAGAAAAGACATTAATAACTGTTACTTAATGATTTTATTTTCTTATTTTTAATAATTAGTTTTTTTTTGTTAAAATTTTATTTATTTAATCTTATTTTTAAAAAATATTTTTATAATTTTTGTCAAATTTCAGTCTAACTATTAAAAATATATATCTTTATTTTTCGAAAATTTAAATTTTAAAAACACTTTAAATAAAGTTTTTTTTTTTTACAAAATAAGAAAATTAATTATATATATTAATTGTCCTTATTATTTATATCAACGAATAATTTAAACTACATTTACCTTGGTAAAAAAAAGTTAGTTATAATTAAAAATTAATGTCGGTAATAACACAAAGAGAATGAGTAAAGCTAAAGGTTCTTTTTTTCTTCACATCATTGAACTCAAATTATGCGAGAAAAAAAGTGACCAACTTTTTTTTGAATAGAGAAGGAGCTTTTTTGACGATCAACATCAAATTATTATCCAAAGAAATTTGTTCTTCGTAATAAAATATTATTCAGATTATTATTGATAGTCTACCATTTATGTTATATAGCTTTTTTTTCTTTTTTTTGGATGATTTTTATCGCTCTAAATTATATATTTGAATAATTTAAAATATTTAAAAATTTTAAGTATAATTTAAAATATAACCCAATACAGAAGTGTTTAATTTTTATATATTTAATTTATTTTGTGAAAAAGAAAAATATTTTAAAGTGAAAGCACTTAAAAAGTACTTTTATAAGTATTTTTAGAATTTAGAATTTAATATTAAAGTAGCATTTGCTATATTTATGAAACAAACACGGGGACATTAATAATTACCCTTCCTATTTTCACTTAAATCCAATTCATTATTCAAAAAATATTTAGATATTATTTTCTAAAATTCCATTTATTCTCTATATTTTAACACATTTATTTTATTTCGTGTATTTTTTTTAATTTAATTTTTTAAAATATATAAACTAAAGTTGAAAATTCATGCATTAAAATCTTAAAAAGACAAAAATTAAATAAAACTTAAAACTTATAAAAATTTTGACACGGAGGATTGAAGCCCACGTGGCAGTTGCGTCTTTGTTACGTCTAGTAGTGTGTAATAATAATAATAATAATAATAATAATAATAATAATAATAATAATAATGCCAAATGAAGCCAATCGGGCACCCAACCCTACACCGTCACTTTGTTTAATTCCACTCCTTTTTTTACTATTTCCACTCTTTTTTTTTTTTACTTTCACACGCTTTCCCTTCGCTACATTTTCCCACGTGTAAAACTCCCACCTCTTAAAATCATTTCTTATTTTAAATCATTTTTTAATTCATTAAAATATTATTTTACTAAAAATATTAATCATCTGGTTTAATATACAAAGCAAATTACTAAAGAAAATGTTAAATTAATTATAATATTGAAGTTTGGACTAAATTTATTATTTATAAAAATTAATCAATTTATTAATCTTTCATGTAATTATAAATACAATAATATAATTTAATAAAAAAAACAAAAATTTAAAATTGAATAAATATTAATGGGTTGGATTTTATTTTATATAATAAAAAAAATTGAGAGCAAAAAGGATAGATTCCGTTCAGTTCAGCCTTCCACTCCACCTTAACTAAATACGGCTATTAAAACGTGTCGGCTAAGGTCCTTTTACTTTCACTTATTTTAAATTTAACCCCTCAATTTCATCTTAATTCATAATCAACCCCATAAAAATAATAAAATAATCTCCACTGTTCCCAAAAACCACTTAGCTTCACTTCATATCACTTCTCTTCTTCAGTTTCCCTAAAAAATAAAAAACCAATTCCGATTCCGATTCCGATTCTCTCTCTCTCCCCCGACAATGGAAACTGCCATTTCTCTGAAATTTTTCATCTCTCTCACGGCGGTTCTGCTCAGTTTTCCGGCAGGATTTTCGTCCCTACCGACGGCCGACCGCCGCACTCTCGCCGGCGCTAAATACCAAATCGAATGCACAATGTGCTCTGCTTGTGACAATCCCTGCGGCCAGTATCTGTCTCCACCACCTCCTCCGCCGTCCCCTCCTCCATCCATCAACTGCCCACCACCACCTTCTCCCCCCAGCTCCGGTACCTACTATTACTCTCCTCCGCCTCCTCCATCTCAACCCACCTACACATACTCCTCCCCGCCGCCGCCGCCTGGCAACTACGGACCGAGCGGGTACTACCAACCGCCTCCGTACAGTAATTACCCGGCCCCCCCACCGCCGAACCCGATTGTGCCGTATTTCCCATTCTATTTTCACACTCCGCCACCGGGCTCCGCCGCTGCCGGCCGTTTGACGAACTCTTGGGCTTGCTCTGTTCTTACTGTTCCTCTGTTTTTGTTCTTACTTGCTTTGTTTTAAATGCAAATAACAGAGCACAGAAAGTTGCAATAATGGCGGATTTTGCAGATCTAGGAAATTGATGGAGCAAAAAACGGAAGAGATTGAAAAAAAGGGGGTTCGATCTTCAAGAATTTGCGGTAATGAACAAAAATCGCCCAGAATCTCCTCCTTTCTAACTCCATTGTTATTTGAATCGATTTGTAAATCTGCTCAAAATATATAAATTATATGTGTTTTTACTTGTATTCTTAATTCAATTCGTCCAAGGAACAACAAAAACAAAAACAAAAACATAATTGTATGTATCAAATCTCTTGTTGTTCATGTTTGTCATTTCAATTAGTGTTCAACAACTGAATAATATATTCTTTTTCTCTGATGTTCTTCATTTGTTCATCAATGGCGGATCTGGGTCGATTTATTTCAGTCTGTAAATGTCGAAATTAACGAAAAGCAAAAGTTTAGTAGCTGGAATTCTTGTTTCTCACACTGATTTAGCTCTTTTTACAACATTATTATTCACAAATGTCGTGTTCTTTATATTTTAACAAACCCTTGAATCATGGTCTAACATGTTTTTGTTTGTTTCATTTTCTAGAACAAAAATTCAAACATGTTTGACTAGCTTCTAAATCGCTCCATGTTCTTGTGTTTTGTTTAATTAATTTACATATAATTGACGAGCATTACTGTTGAGTTATGTTCATATTAGCTACGAAAATATAAGTTTCATGTTCATGGCGTTACCTTACGACGTTCCCAAGTGATTTGTTAGCGTACTCTAGCTAATTCGTTCCGTTCATATATAGTTCTGCGTGGCTTTAAACTTCTATCGAGATGGTTATTTCGATACATCTCTTTGGGATCTGTTCTCTTTTGATCGTATCTCGTGACTCTTTCATAGTCGTGTTTGTTTGTTTATATATATATTGAAATATTTGATTAAAAAGAATAGAAGAAAATCAAACCGTCGAGAATCTTGAAAGATCCATCTTTTGGGTGAAAAGCAAATCAACGGTCTTTATTTTTCCAATTAATAATTACAGAATTCTTTGAAAATTATTTTAGAAAAATTAAAAACTTTTTAATGGCATTACTGAGCTGTCACGAACACAAATAAATAAATATTTATTTTATTATAATTCATAGTTGCATGTGCAAGTGCAACCATAAAGCCAAACGCCTTCTTTTTTGTATGAAAAAGGGTCCATTCTAAGAAAGTTGCACCTTTTTTTGTCGATTTGCGTTCCGATGACCGAACTTAATCTGAACCGTTGGATTAATTTTACCTTAATTCACTCACTAATTTTAATTAATAATATTTAGTTTTTAAAAATAGCTCCCGGATTTGTCTAAATTCTATAAAATTGCATATTAAATATATATTTTTTTGGATAATTAATTACACAAAAATCTATCCTAAAATTTAAAATAAACTAAATTAATTTTTAAAAATACTCTTAAAACTTTATGCTTTATTTAAATAATATTTTATATTTTAAAATTTAAAATTCATTAATATATTTAAACTTTTTAAAAACTCTTTTAAAAAAATTAAAAAAATAAGTTTGTATACGTGTTTTAAAAATATCTATAAACTTTTAAAACTAATATTAAAATTTTTTAATTTTTTAATTTTTTTTTTTAATTTAAAGATGATTTATTAGGTGCAGATAGACGATTTTGTTCTATATTTTTGAAAATTTATGAGTGATATTAAAATTTCTAAAAATCGAAAAAAAAAATATATTTTAATTGTTTAAAGTTTAAAATAAAATAGGATGAAATTGTAAAAAGAAGAAAAAAAAGATTGGGAAGGGCATTTAATGTAATTGTAAATATGGAAGGGACAAGGACAAGGCGTGGGGACAGGATTAGCTGGATCGCACGCACTGTGATGTGTGGTGCACCTTTTTTTAAAATGGGTATCCAATGAGTTTTTTTTTTTTTTTTTTTTTTTAAATCAATTTTCCAACAAATACAAAGGGTAGTTTCGGTATTTACACTACAAATCTCATGCAAACGTCAGCATCTCCGTCCAGTGTGACAGCTGGCAATGCCTCTGGAAAGCCCTTCCCACTACCATTTGTCCGTCTCACCTCCTCTTTTAAATAAATAATTTGTGGGGTTTTTTTGGGTAAAAAAATCTTTTTTTTTTTTTTAATTTATTTTATGTATTTCAAAAATTTACGCTAGATCTTTTTTTGCTATGACTTGAACATAAAATTACCCCTTCTGTTATTTCAATTCATCCTCTCATGTGGACTCTTCGTCACCTATTAGATCGGTACGTGAGTTGAGTTCAGAATGACGTAAGACAGTTCGGTCCTTAACCAATATGGGCGTTAGAGCATTGCGAAAACCTTTACCCAGTACAAGAGAAGAGAGAAGTTGTGAGACCGAATTTACGAGGCAAAGGAGAGAAACTGTTAAACCGATAGGAAGAGGGTCGCTTGTCTCTCAGTTTCACAAAAGGATGACAAAAGAACGAGTATCTTCGAAAATGTGAAAAAAGTGCTCGTTACCAAATTCAGTACCAAGTGTTCCATCAACTATTTCAAAAGTGATTTCAATGTTCTTTCGTTAGGTATTTGTGTGGGATACATTGTTCGTTAGTTCTTTAGAAAATGAGGATCATGCAACATTTACGAGTACCCGTTATCAAATAACGTCTTAGCTCGAGTAGTAAACTCAAATATGTATATTTTTTATTATTATTTTTAATATATATATATATATATATTATTTATTATTATTTTTTAAGTTGTTAATGAGACAAAAACATATTAATTTTTAGTATTGCCTGTGGCCATTTGATCATTGTAAGCCCATGATTAATTGGGCCCTATTAATTCAATATGATATTTTAGGGTCTTTTTGAGCTCTTGAGTAGTTCGTTTTGGTCCGTTACGTATTGTGATCATAATCAACCTCACAATCCACCTCTTTGAAGGTTCAGTGTCCTCACTGGCACACCACACAGTGTTCGACTTTGATACCATTTATAACAACTCAAGCCCACCACTAATAGATATTGTCCGCTTTTGCCTATTACGTATTACCGTCTCATAATGTGACCATGTTGCAGGAAAATACTAGAGGACCCAGATGTCGAATCTGAATTCTAAGTATGGGACATGGATCGATACAAAACGAAATTACGAACAATTATTGTTAATGAAAATTACCCTTTTTTTTTTCTTTTTAAGTTTAATAAATAAAAAGTTGAAAAGGACAGTTATCCTAATGATAAGTTTCTTGGAGCAAAATGATTGGATGCAAAAAAATCCATACCCTTCTTCTCCACCCCATGCATCACTGCCACAAAAGTTATGGATAACAATTCTCTTATTTCTTCTCTATTTTCTTTTTCCCAAATTATTTTTCTTAATTATTAATTATGATCGGTTATTATTTAACTCTCGAACATACGCTACTTTATATCGTAAGATCCCACCTCGGTTAGAGAGAAGAACGAAATATTATTTATAACGGTGTGAAAATCTCTCTCTAACGGACACATCTCAAAACTGTGTGGCTGATAGAAATATGTAACGGTACAGAAACAGACAATAGCAATATGTTACGAATGATATTAGAGACAGACACAGGACAGTATACCAACATAGAAACATGTCTGTAACAAACTTATTTGTGTCGTTGAGAACTATTTAATTTTCATCGAATCCAAATATGAAAATGATATCCTCAAATCCTTTTCTTAAAAGATTTGAAATTCCAAATATAAAATTTCTCGAAACGAAATAGGTCCATTCAAAGAACAGACAACCGTTCCCTCTCAATTGTATTAATATGTCGACTTTCCTAGGTAAACATCGAAACTTCGGTGACATTAAACGGAACAAAATAAAACAATATATGCTTTAATCACCAAATGTTAGAGCATCAAATTCCCTTTTCACTTCATTATTTTCAGCTGTTTAATACCACAATCATACAAAGAACAATAAATGAACACCAAAAACACATAAACTTAGGAGTTACCAAAACATGTTTCAAACAAAGATTTGATTCAAATTTGAGACAAGAATCTGCAATGACAATGTTCAACAAAATTCATTATCCAGCTCGTCCAACACAGCTACATTACTCAATACTCTCCAACATCCAAAATGGCAATGGTTAGTTAATACAACAAAAAAGGAAGAGATCTAAGAGGAGGAGGAGGAACAATAATGAACTAAGAGGATTTCACTCAATTTTTGGGAAAGATTTGAACAAAATGGATGAAGAAGATACACTTTCTGGGTCAGATTTTGCTGTTTTTTTGTTTGTGTTCTTATTGCTCTGTCAATGGCGGCGGGTTCAAGCATAAACTGAGCCATAAGAGAGAGCCATCAAAAGCACAGCAGCTTGTTCTTCTTCACCTAACTTCTTACGTTGCCTCTCAACACTGGATCTCTGCATCAAAACCTCTCTACCCAAAGCCAATAGTCTCTGTTTCAAGCTATCTCTTAGCTTACTATGGCTAATGTTATTACTACTGCTTTTCTTGCTCTTCTTATCCTCAACAACGCCTCGATTCAACCCTAAAATTGCTCTCCTCTTCTTCCTACTTCTGATCCCACACGCATTGCAAAGAGACTGCCAAATCAGACGGATGTAAACAGATATCAGAGATTTGGATCAACGAAGAAGATATGTTCATTAGAGTTCAGATCAATCAATCAATGAATCAATCAATCAAATCACCTTTGGACCAGCCGGGCCGCCTCGCCATAAAGGGGTTTTCGAAGTGCCACAGTCCGCACACGTCTTCTTGTTCTGCTCGTTCACTATACTCTCCTCCGACGAAACCCCGCCCGAGTTCTTGCCGGATATGTCCTCCGATTCCGATCCCTGCATCATTAGCAACCACCGATCAGAAACCAGAGAGAAAAGCCTCAAAAATCAGAAGGAATCGAGAAAAACAGAGGCTAATACTCACTCTATCACTCGGATCCATCATTAGTCACCTGTTGAGAGAGATCTAAGAGAAACCCAGATTCAAAAAACCCAAAACTCGAAGTGGGTAGTGAGTGAAACGATCAGAAACCACAGAATCAAATGATGGGTGAGTAAGTGAAGAAAGCCCTCGATCAAGAACAGAGGAAAACAGGGGAAGCGAGATCGAAGAACAGAGAGGGGACTGAATGAAGAACGGATCAAACCAAGAAAGTGAAATCAATGGAGGAAACAAAAGGGGGGGAAACGGATAAGGGAGAGGGAGAAAGAGATAAGATTAGAGCGAGAGAGAGCGTGAAGAACAGAGAAAAAAGGGGTTGGTTCAGAATAGCGAGGGAAAACGAAAGATTGAAAGGAAAATGCAGAGGGAAAGAATTTGAGAGAAGAAAGAGAGGATCAAATAGGAATCGAACCGACACAAATGCACTGGCCGCAACCGGATCTGAAAATCCCATCTTAAATATAAACAACCAACACAGAGAAGGCGAGCTACAGAAACCCTAGCTACCTCTCTCTGCTGTTTTTTCTAAATGACGAAAATACCCCTGCCCGAAAAAAAAAAACCCTTCTCCCCGCCAAAATGTGCCCCTAAATCAACAAAAAAGGGCGCCACTCCCATTTTTGCAATTGTATTATTTATTATTTTCCAATATTTTTAAATTTTATAATTAAATAATATATATATATATATATATAAGTTTAATGGCTAAATTTGAAAAAAAAAATACTAATTTTTAAAAAATTCAAATAAATAATTAAAAACTTAATTCCTTTTTGAAAGTTTTGTTGTTGACCAAATAAAAGAATCTCATTACAAAGTGTTAAAAAGGGGAGAGGCTAAATTAATAAAATTAATTATTAAATGTTAATAAATAATTAATATATAAATTTAGCCTTTAATTAATTAATGGAAGTTAAAGAAAGAAAGAACGGCGTTGATATAGAAGTTGAATAGTTACTTTTCATCTCCACCGTCTGATTTGTGATTAGTCAACGCGGGCCCACCTTTTGGTGTTTGAATTTGGCGGCAACTTTGTATTTTCAGTATTAAAATAAAATAATAATAATAATAAATTGTGTTTTTTTTGGGGGAAAATATGTGATTGAAATAACACCACTCGATAAAGTGGTTATGTTATGACCAAGTTGCTTACTTAACAACCACAATTTCAAACAAAATTAGATTATGTTATCTCTAATTAATAAGAATCACCCAATTATAATCCATTAATCTTACTCTTAAAGCACGTAAGCTCGATAAAGTTATATAAGTATAGATGATTGAATGTCGATATGATTTTGAATGTCGGAGTTTAAAAGTTATGAAATTAAAGTTGCAAATTCGAGCATAACATAGCTTAATGGATAAGACGTTTTTAGCTCACTTGAAAAGATATAGGTTGGGGACGGGTTTAGGGAATTCTTTCCCTTTACACTTTCAGGGATGGAGAGACATGTCCACGGGTAGGGTAGGGACGTATATGTAAAAAAGTGGAGACGGGTGAGACGGGACGGGAAATACGATCCTCATCCCCGACCCCGTTTATAAAAAATGAGAAATGTGGCAAAATTTAAAGAATACTTTCGTAGTGACAAAGGAGTAATTCCCTATATTGTTAACACTTTTAATCGTTGACCGATTCAAACATTGGGTTGAATTTTGCATAATTACCCTCAAAACTTGGTTAAATTACCATTATGCCACTAAACTTTAATTTGTTTTTCCTATAATTTTTTAAGTTTATAAATTGTTAAAAGAAAAAAAAAGAATTTTTCATTAAAATAAATAAATGAAAAATTGACGCAAAAAACTTATGTGTAAAAATTATACGACATATAGGATATCATTTGTAACATCTTCACGTAAGTTTATGTGTCAACACGGGCTTGACCCACTAGGAGCGTATGCGATCAAATCATTTGCAACCTGGGGCTACAAAATTGGGAACGACAACAAACGAAATAGACCAAGTAGCGATACTTATAGAAGAGTTACTCCGACAAAAAACAGGTGTAAGATTCGGCAAATCTCCCTCTTCTGTTGCCTCCAATACTTTTCCATTCAAAAGCACTATGGGACTCTTAAGCAGACCGTTACTTGGAGTCAAATGGTATTCCTCTCGTTGTGCACCCAACTCCGATATTATACTTCCACCTTTTGAGATCTGTCTTATTCGACTCGTCTTCTTAGCCAAACTCACATTAGTGTGATTTTCAATCTCGATTATGAAGTCAGTTTGGTTGCTCATATTAATAAAAAGCATGGTTATACCCGTCTACGATAAGATCATAAATTCAAATAAGTTACAATATGTATTCATTTTAATATTCAAAATGTTGAAAAAGATGATATTTTTAAATAGGGTTTCTTACTCTTTCTCTCGAGCAATGAGCATAAGCTCGCAAATAAGAAGAGACGTTATTGTCGACCTTGAGAACACCTCGACCCATGAGCCGGTGAAAGAGAAGTGCACTAATACAACAAACAAAATGCTAAATTCAATGAGAATCGTTACTAAACGGGTTTAAGAGATGGTTAACGGTTTGTCTTACCCATAGTAATCAGGTGAAGGGGTTAAAGCTTGAGGTCGAAGAACACCATAATGTCCACCGACTAAAGTTTGTCTGCAGTATACCTTAGTATTGTACAAAGCAGCCATTCCGAGTTGATCTATGTACCTATAATTTCATACTCAAGTTCTTTTTAAAAAAAAAAAAAAAAAAAACTCGAATGAAAAAAAGAGGAGAAAATACTAATTACCAGAAACCATCGACAAATGTATTAGAAACATAGGGACTACCACCGCCATAGGCTCCACCAGCTTCTCCGACCCAAGCAACAGTCCAAGGGGCATGATTTTGAACAACATTCTCGAGCTTTTGGAATGTACTTGATTCCCGACTAAGATAGGAAGGATCCAAAAACTTGTGAATTATCTCCGTGTCATTCCCTGCAAAATCAAGTTTAATTTCCCAATATTCGAGCTATAGTTTATGAACATGAATCGTGTAACAAGGTTAATAGAATAGTCGACGAACCTGCACCCATATTATATACATGATGAGTGAGAACATCAACAACGTTCGGACCTGTTTCGTTAACAATGTCTTCATACCAGGAGGCATCAAAAAATGCACCAGGTGCTACAATCGAAGGTTTTTGTCGAGAGTTTTTGTATAAACGATCAATGATTTCTCGAAGCTTGATCAAACCTTTTGCATATTGTGCAGCGGTAATACTTGCCCCGATACTATTAGAACCGCCCAATTCATTGCCTGCCAAGAGATTTAACTCAAACCACGAGAATTAATTACTCTGTAGTAAGTATTATTCAACTTACCGAACTCCCATGAATTGATTTGATAATTCTTTTCGATCGTATATTGAATAAGTGCCTCTGCGTTACTATAGTTCCAATCGCCTTCCCATTGCTTTCCTATCGTGTTATTCCTTCCCAAGATAGCGTTCAAACCAAAAGTTACAATCGCCCTGTGTAAAGAGGATAAATCGTGGTTGGACTACTGACTCGAACAACAAAAATAAGTACAACCCGAAAAGGATAAAGCAAAGAACGATACCCAGTCTTGTTGAAAAACCAGTTCAATTCATCCCATCTTTCCATATACAAACATCCTTCGGTAATTAGAAACAATGAACGGTTGCTCCTTTCAAATGGATGACAACGACCCTTGAAGCTCCCGATATCGTAAATCAATTTATCTTGTAAAGTACCTCCTAATCTAATCCTAAGAGACCCGAAAGCTTCCACGGCTTTAGTAAGTGTAGGAAGAGACAAGTTCTGAAAACGAACAAAAGAATATTACAAGAGAAAGCTATTTTTCATGTGATTCTTGTTAATGGGTATCCAAAATTCTCACCAAAACGAGCATCGATGCATTGCCATCCCAAACACAAGGCGTTTGAGGGCACTCGTTAAAAGGCCAAACGTCCAAAGTCATACAAACGTAATTCTCATCAGTTTCTGCTACTGGTGTGTTTCCATCGACCACAATTCTCCCCTTCGTAACGTCTCGAGCTACAACAGTTAGAACGGGAACAAGCAAAAACACCAAAAGAAATTGGCTGACTTCCATCGTTGAATCAAAGTCGTGCCGAAAAAGAAACTTACACAAACGAACCGATCGATTAGATATCAACAACAAGTAAAGATTCCCGAAGCCTAAGAACCCTCGAAAGATTATTATTAGAAAGAAACGGAAAGAGTGGTGAAAACAATTCGAGGAATTAGGGTTCATATACGCTTCACCACCGTAACGTAACGTAATGGGTCGTTTGGCTTGAGAGATTATTTGCACGTGCTTTTTGCCAAAATTTACTACAAAGTGTGGGTTTTCTTAAATTATTGTTTTTACAAATATGGTTAAATAATAATACATTAAAATTAATTTACCATAATAATATTAATATATTAAATTATTCTATTATTATAAATTAATATAATAAGTATGTTATATTTATTTGGTAACATATATTAACAATATAAATTATTAATTAATGAACTAATAATAAAATAAGTTTAAAATTTTAATTAAAAAATATTATTTGATGATTTAAAATTAATTAATTATATAAAATAAATACAAAAATGGGTATTAGAAAATTCATAAAATTAAAAAATTAAAAGAAAAAAAAATTAAGGAGAGAGTTTGCAGGAAGCGGCGGTGTGGAGCAGCAACGACAAGGGAGCCTCTTGTTGGTGGCTTTGTATGATTACAGGGTCCTCTCTCCCAACCGGCGGCATTGTCTGCAGCGGCGGCGTCCGCGGCGGTGAATTGTGAATATGGTAACTTGCCACCACCTCTCTTCTCACGTTTTCTTGCTCTTCAAACATTCTCTGTGCGCGCGCCGCCGTCATGTACAGCCCGGCGGCGAGGAACACCGTCGCCAATTCAAAAACTCCGGCTGCTGAAAATAAACCTTCTTTGATCGCCAAACAGCTCTGTTTTGGAGTCCACCAGTTCTTTAGATGGCCGGATTCCACAAACAATCCAATTAACAACAAAATTTCTCCCACGCCAAAACTTATCCTAATCGTGTTGAAATCGTTGTCAGATTCAAAATTTTAAATTTTTAAGTAGACAATAATTTGAGCTCGGGTTTTGATATCATGTTAAATCACTATAAGATTTAATATTCAGATGTGAGATCCTACGTTGGTTAGGGAGGAGAACGACCGTGTGTAAACCTCTCTTGAGAGGAAGCCCGTAAGGAAAAGCCCCAAGAGAACAATATCTGCTAGTGGTAGGCCTAAGTAGTTACAAATGGTATTAGAGCTAGACATCAGACAATGTGCCTTTGAAGAGATTGAGCCCTGAAAGGGAATATCCAAAGAGGACAATATATGGTATTAGAGCGAGAGATTGCTTCGAAGAGGTTGAGCCCTGAAAGGGAAAGTCTAAAGAGGACAATATTTACTAGCGGTGAGCTTGAACGGTTACAAATGGTATTAGAAGAGCTAGGTTCCAGGTGATGTGCCAGTGAGGAGGCTGTTCCCCGAAGGGGTAGACACGAGGCGGTGTGCCAGTAAGGACGCTAGGCTTCGAAGGGGGTGGATTTGGTGGGGTCCGATTGAAGAAATGAATGAGTACGAGTCAGGACTCTGGGCCATGAAAGGAGATAGATTGTGAGATCCCACATTGGTTGGGGAGGAGAACGAAACACCCTTTATAAGAGTGTGAAAACCTCTTATCAAACACGTTTTAAAAGCATTTAAGGGAAGCCCAAAGAGAACAATATCAACTAGGGTTGGGTATGGACCGTTACATCAGAGCTTCGATTTTGATATCATATTAAATCACGGGATCGAACTCAAAAACACCTTTAAGGAAACAAAACTAAGAACCCATATGAGTAAATGGAAAATATGGGGCTTACCATGTTGAAACGAAGAAGAAAGCACCTTGAAAGGTTAGAAATTTGGAAATGGCAAAAGAAGGATCCAAAGCAATGAGAGAAGGCGACGGCGACTTACTCACTGCAATCAACACATACAAATGTTGCACCACCATCATCACCGCCATCCCGAGAAACGCGCTCGCCGTGCACAGCAGCGGCGTCTTCCCGCTGCCGCTATACGAGCATCTCTTTTCTCCGACCTTATTATTTTCATCTATATCCATCCATATCACCTATGAAAATAAATTGTTGAGAATGCAAACAACGTCACGAGTAGAACATATATCGAACAATTTACAACAACTAAGGATTATATGTACGAAGTTGACCGGTTGGAATCCTCACGGCTAAGCACGTTTCTACTCTATAATGATCACGAACCTAGCTAGAGTTAAAACACGACAATATGAACCCCATGTTTTTAAGATTGTTTAAAGCATTATTCAAAATTAAGCTCAAAATAGACAACATCATATCGAGATATCGTCAAACGGGTTGGCAAGTTTACGAGTGGAGTTAGCAATGAGGTAGGTCATAATGTTTATCACAAACTTAACTAGACTTAAAACAGGGTAACATACCTTTACCACCTCTAACACGAATGGACATCATGTCTCCGAGATTGTTTACACCATTCAAAATTAAGCTCAAACGAGATATCATCAAAAGGGTTGACAAATTTAACACTTAAATGAGCGGAGTTAGCAAAGAGGTAGGTCATAATGTTTCTACTTTATAAACAATCACAAACTTAACTAGACTCAAAACACGATGACATCAAACACATGGACACCAGGTCATCTTTCCGCTAAACCATTCAAAATTTCGAAAAACGAGAAATCGTCAAAAGGGTCGAGAGTTTTAGTACCCGAGAACGAGTGGACTCGGCAATTAGGCAAAGAACGAAGCAACACAAGCCACAAAAGATGGTCAAAACCATGAGAAAAGTGCCCATTTTGGTGCCCAATTGAGATCTCCTTGGACATGGAAGAAGATCCTGATGAGTGACAGCCATAGTTTTTGTTACTCAGAGATGAATGATTGATGGGTTTCCATTTGTTTAGGTCACCAAAATGCGAGCCGTGTTGTTGAAGAACAGAGAAAGAACACAAGAACACGCACAGAATTGCTTCCACCAAAGGTTGCTTAAAACCTATAACATTCTCCAACGATTCCTAAAGTATAAGCTTTGTCGATCTTTTTTGCTTAAATTTTTTAAAAAAAAAGTGTTTTGGGGAAACCATCGATCCTACTTTTTTAGAAAGATTATCAAATTTATTATATAGACAAACAAATATTTTGAGCTAGGTATGTATGGTTACCAATCGAGCGATCGAAGGTGAAAGCGGGAAAAAGCGACAAAACCCTTTTTCCATCATCCTCATTCGATCATGCTTGCTGAAGAAATAAAAGAATAAGCTAGGTGAGGGGCCCCTGAGCTCACGAGATCAGTTGAGGCGGAGACTAGAGCAATGGGCTCTATTGCTCAAACGGAGGAACGCGTCGAGGGCTTAGATAATGCTCAACTAGATGGTCTCAGAATTGTTTGAAGACTTTAGAGACTCCCTTAGAATGGTCAGTGTGACGAAGTGACAAATCTAAACACCAAACTAAATCTCACTATTAGAGTGGTGGGGGACCAAACCCCAACTGGGGTTGTAGCACGATTTAACAAGATAAAGGTTCCAGAGCCCAAACCCTTATGTGGGGTTCGAGATGCCAAGGCTCTAGAGAACTTTTTCTTCGACCTTCAATAATACTTCCGAGTCGTAAATACAGGAAGTGAAGGTAACGTTAGCGACAAAGCACCTAGCCGACGATGCAAAGTTATGGTGGAGGTCCAAGTGCATGGACATTCAAGATGGTCGATGTACTGTGGACAAGAGAAGAAAAATAGGAGGAGTGAAGCAATGAGACCGATAGGTGAAGGAGGGAAGCGGGAAGGAACTAAGCTAGAAAAATTCCCAATTGATATAAACCCTAGAAAAAAATAAATAACTCAGTTTATTATTTAATAAAAGTTATTTAGATTGAAAAAAATTTACCACTCAAACAATTAGATTAAATCTAAAATAATATTCCACTTGTCCCGAACTCAACCCAACCCATAACAACCTTAATTAGTACAATATATTGGATTTACCGATGAACAAATATATTCTAGAACAATAATCTTTCGAAAAGTTATATCTTACACATTAAGTAGCACTGATTCTCGGGTGAATAATTTATTTATGATCTAACCATAAATAGAGTGAGCGAATACTGTTGTTATTGCATTCTTAACATCTACTCGTTCGTTCGATCTTCAAAGATCAATTTGATCCGTTTTCCATAACCAAGACGAAATATCCTCGAGCTCCCATTTCTCGAAACGCCCTTTATGAACCGATCCATATTCTTCCCACTCCCAATTCAGCCATTGGTCCTTTTCAAAGGGTGAAGAAGAACAATACCCATTCCCATGATCTTCATCCATGCATTGATTCCCACAGGCTTTCACCATTCCATTATTTAGTGTCATTATTTCGCCATCAAGCCACTCATATGGTCCCAAACCCTCCCCATCCCCATCACCCATTATGGACCTCAATATCACTTCCTTCCCCAATGTCTTGCCATCATCCTCTTCTTTTCCTTTCACTATGCCACCTTGTTCTTCCCTTCTTCCACACGTCACATCCCGCTTCCGCTTCGGCACGGGAATGATCCCAAGAAGGCAAGTGATCGGTGAAGAAGACTTCGTGGCAGATGGTCGTGTCACCGTGTAGATTCTTCGACTTAGATGAGAGTTCCAATAATTCTTTATTTCATTGTCTGTTCGACCTGGCAAATGTCCCGCTATTGCAGACCACCTAAAACGAAATAAACTCCACGATACAAAAAGTCAAACTTCATTCAAAACCCTAATAACAACGATACTCGAAAATTTTAGTTTTAGGTCGTTGGGCGTATTTATTTGTATTGGGAGACAAGATTGAGTGAAAATAGGGGAACACTTGAAGGTTTTCAATAATGGTGTCTGCCACAGCCTTAGTCTTAATTGGCTTTAAATTTAAAGAGGGATGGGAAGTACTGCATCCTTGTGGGCAACACTTAAATGGAAAGAAAACAAGAAAACTTATGCAAAGATTAGATTTTTTGGATCAAATAGTTACATTTTGGAACAAAATTTATGACATTTTCTAGAACAGTTAGAACATGAAAAAACAAGTACCTGTTGCCTAAAACATTATGCAGCTTTACAATCATTTGTTCTTCCTCGGGTGTGATGTTCCCTCTCTTTAGATTTGTTCTCAGATAGTTAATCCATCTCAGTCTGCAACTCTTTCCGCACCTTAACAATCCTTTCGTGTAACACCATATATGTTTCAAGATCATGTCCGAAGAAGAAAGATAACAACCAACCAACAAAAAAAAAAAACATTTACGGTATTATCTTTTTAACTAAGTCTTTCGTTAAATTAATAAAAATATTCTTAAAATTTGTAATTTGGCCTCAAAAATATCTTTAAACTTTCAAAAGTTTCAATAATACTCTTAAATTTTTAAATATAAGAAGGAAAGAAATTGATTAAAGGAGCTGTAACAGCCCAACTGCATTGCTAGCCTATATTGTCCGTTCTGATCTGTTACGGATCATCATCGGCATCATGATTTTAAACGCATCTACTAGGGAGAGGTTTCCACACCCTCATAATGAATGTTTCGTTCTCTTCTCCAACAACCGATGTGAAATCTCACCAGAGTGTTTAAGAAACGAGAGAAAAAAAGATGAGAAATAAGAAATTATTGAGTCACAGGTTGAAACGTCAGAGGAAATCGATGATGAAAATGATCAACGACGGTAACCTTTTAAGGATATTAAGTATTATCAATTTTCATTTCAATACCGAGAATATTTTTCTTATAAATTACAAAATTTTAAAATATTTTATTAATTTAGTCCGAAAAACTCAAACTTGGTCACATTTTGGACCAAAAACATTCTCAAAAGAGAATGAATCCTAGGTTTGTGTCATTTCATGTACCAACCTAAGTCCATCACTATCAGATATTGTTTGAACGGTTCTATTTCAGGAAGCTTGTGAAAAAATGAACTGACCTGCATTCTTGGGCAAGGATCGCCACGAGCCTTCGCCATTGGCTTGGATATAGTTAGTCAAGAGCTCATCTTCTTCAGCTGTCCACCTTCCCTTTCTGAGCCCCACTTTTTCACAGCAAGGAGATCTCCCCATAGCTCTCAAGAAAAAGAAAGATCAGAGCAACAATGGCGACCACAACAACAACTCAACTCTTTGAGGAGCTACTTCCCTAAGTTTATAGGGTTGGCTGTGAAGGGAAAACCCCATATTTATTGCCACAACTGTGACGTGAGAGTTACTACGATCGAATCGAACGACGAAGCTGACAATTTTACACCGTAAAAAAAGAAATCGGGACTTCTATCCTACTTTTACTATGGTAAGTTAAAATCTTCGAAAGATTTTACTTGTCTGTGAAAGTTCTTCATTTGTTAAGATCGTTTTAAATGTTGTATGTTAAAAGTTTTTTTTAATGTCGAATGTCAATTTGAGCATAACTCAATCTCGACTAAAATATCGGAAGTTTGAATACATCGCTTTATTTATTACTAAACTCTAAGAAAATTGTCGTGGGTTTCGATCAAAATTTGAATATCCATTTTCTACGATGCAAAATGATTAATTACATTGAGATAATTTAATATACGGGTATAATATGAATTTTAACGTTATCGAGAAACTGCACTGTTAGACTAAAATCAATGTCCTGAATGTCAACTTGAGTATAGCTCGATTGATATGAAACAATTATCTTCGACTAATTTGTATTCCATGCCGTGGGCTAAAACTCGACACCCTATAAGAATTTATTTATGGCCATATAAAAGCCATAAATGCTCTAAAGCCAAAATTATGCAAAATAGATTATTATAATGCACCAAAGACTTTATTGATATCAATTAGCAGTGTTCCATACAACGAGCTAACGGTAGCCCTATGTGTTCTCTACCTAACCTATTAAACGGTTGAAAATTTGTGAGATCGCACGACAGATGGAGTGGCGAACAAAGCATTCTTTACGAGAGTGTGAAAATCTCTCCCTAACAATTACGTTTTAAGAACTGTGAGGTTGATGATGATATGTAACAGACCAAAACGGACAATATTTGTTAACGGTGGGTTTAGGTTGATACAAATGATATCAGAACCAGACACTAGGCAATGTACCGTCAAAGACACTGGACCTCCAAGGAGAGAGGATTGTGAGTTTTGAATAACGAAACATTGAGTAAAATGTGTAAACTTCTCCTTAACAAACGCGTTTTAAATTTTTTTTAAAAAATTAAAATCTATGGGTTAAACGAGCAGTTCCATCAGATAAAAGGTGTGAAAATAATTGATAAACATGGGACCAAATTACTTATTCCCACATTTATTATATTCCCCCTCCAAACATTAAATGGTTTCACATGCATGGCTCGATAAAACTTTGCTCGATATAAATTTTTACTTTGAACTTTAAACTTTCAATTTTATCAAAATATAAAGCGGGTACAACGAATAATTCGAAGTCTTTTCATCGTTTCAGTACGGGATTCTCTGTCTCTTTTAGTTCACCGTTCTTGGAGTTCATCTCAGAGATACTCAACATAGATTGCATCTAAAACAAAAAACGTACAAATTTGGGTTAGGTTACATTCGGGTCTTGATACATTCTTTTTGAATCATATCACGACCCTTTAAATTAAATCGATGATACAATGTGTTACCGATGTGTATAGTTCAAATATATCGACGTAGACATTATTCGAAAGACAACATGGTACAACATAAGAAAGGAGCCAGCTAGATTTGCCACGATTAATACAAGAGATGGTACAAAATGAGTAGTGATGAAAGGTCATAGCTAAGTTAGGAAGCTGTGAATATCATCCTTTAATCTGTGGAGAAGACATATCATTTATTTCAGAAACAAAGTCGGCAAATTTAATTGGTTTAAGGACAAGTTTTGTGGATTCAAACGTATGTAGGGACATAAATTTGAGTGTGAGTATTAACTATCCTCCTAAAGATCGATAGTTCATCTCGTGTTCATGTTATTCTTGAACTGTTAGATTATATTTATTGAATGGATTTGAGTTTATTGTCGGGAAGCTAGATTTACGTTCGATTCTCTTCCAAGTTCTTTTGTTTTTTGAATTTTTTTTTTTTTTTTTTTTTTTT